>NC_057720.1:89059336-89115156 GCF_004010195.1 Chiloscyllium plagiosum | reverse complement strand
AGATTTACCAGGATGTTGTCTGGAATGGAGAATAGGTCGTACGATGATAGGTTGAGAGTGCTAGGCCTTTTCTCATTGGAACGGCGAAGGATGAGGGGTGACTTGATAGAGGTTTATAAGATGATCAGGGGAATAGATAGGGTAGACAGTCAGAGACTTTTTCCTCAGGTACAACAGAGTGTTACAAGGGGACATAAATTTAAGATGAAGGGTGGAATATATAGGGGGGATGTCAGGGGTAGGTTCTTTACCCAGAGAGTGGTGGGGGCATGGAATGCGTTGCCTGTGGGAGTGGCAGAGTCAGAAACATTGATGACCTTTAAGCGGCAATTGGATAGGTACATGGATAGGTGCTTAAGCTAGGACAAATGTTCGGCACAACATCGTGGGCCAAAGGGCCTGTTCTGTGCTGTATTGTTCTATGTTCTATGTTCTATGACCTCAAGTTCATAGAGGATAGAAACTCAAAAGTGGTTTGGAATAGTTAAATTCTAAAAGTAATAAAGGCATGGTTAAAGGTTTCAGCAGCAGGGCAGCTGAGGCAATAACAGAAACAAAATCAGAATTTACTGGAGGAACTCAGCAGGCCTGGTAACATCTGTGGGCAGAAAGCTAAGTTAATGTTTCGGGTCCAGAGTTTTTTTATGTCCACCGATGCTGAGTTTTTCCATCAATTTCTGTTTTTTTGTTTCTGATTTCCAGCATGCACTTTTTTTTGGTTAGAGTTGGGCAATGAAATAACAGGGAAATAGGTAGTCTTCAGGTTGAGCAGACATGTGGTCTTGAGTCAAGTATTAGAAAGTTGAGAACAGTTTGGTTTAAACTCAAGCAACAGTCAGGAAGAGGTATGGAGGCAGTTTATAGGGAATGAAATGAGTTGTGGGGAATCAAAAATGATGGCTTTCACTGGGAGGCATTTCTACTTATCCAGTACTAGGTTTCCAGGCAAGCTGTATGAACATTTAGATGTACAGGAGAGGTTGAGAGGGGTGATGATGAGGCAAAGCAGAAACGGAGGCTATTCAGCCCATTACGTCTCTGTTAGACTTGCGTTAATTGAAATTCATTTGTCAATGAAATGCCCACTTTACAAGTTTACTTATGTCTTGTTCTATTTGTAGTACAGGTAGTTCTGCTATAATGCGTGTTTTGTTAATGCAAATTTAAATAACACGATTGACGAATTGGGGGCACTGTTTCTATAGTGCAAGCTTTTAAAGCGTGTGTTGGTTGTAACACGTTTACATCACTAACACTTGAAGTGCAAATTCTTTCTGTAAATGGTGAACAACAGACCAACAATACTCTCAGCACCAATTCCTATGGACTACCACTTTTTTTTGCTAGAATAACTACCTATAGCCTCTACCCTGTCCTTCCTGTTTTATAGCTGGCTTACTCCTGGTACTGCTACTGTCTCTCATTCTCTGACTTTAGTCATGAGCTTATTGTGTAGAACATTACTTAAAACCTTTTGACAATTTAACTATAAGTGCCTAATCATTCTGCTAATGTTTCTGAAATAATTCAAAAGGTTTGATAAAACATGACTTTTATTATCAAAATGCATGCTGACTTATCTCCATTACATTTTCAGTTTCTGGATGTTTTTCTACTGCATCTTTGACTAAAGATTCCATTAAGATTAACACCACTGATTGACGCAGACATTTCATGAAATTGTTTATCTCCCTTTCTAAATATACAAAAATAACATTAGTTGTCCATTAGACCCTTCACACGACTCCCTTTTCTAATGCATTAAGTTTAGAAAGTGGTTTATTTGTTTAAGATGGCTTCATGCAATGTGAATCAATGCTCCTTTAAAGATTATGCGTTCATAGAATCCCTACAGTGTTGAAACAGGCCCTTCAGCCCAATATGTCCACACCAATCCACTGAAGAGTAACCCACCCAAACCCATTCCCCTACCCTATATTTACCTCTGAGTAATGCACCTAACCTACACATCCCTGACACTCCAGGCAATTTAACATCGCCAATTCACCTAACTTGAATATCTTTGGATCATGGGAGGAAACCCACACAGACAGTCACACAAGGCTGAAATCGACGTCCCTGGCGTTATGAGGCAGCAGTGCTAACCACTGAGCCACCATGCTGCACAGAGTGAATTTTTTTTTTAAAGTGTGCAATCTTTCTAATTTTTGATTTGCATGGTCATTCAGACGTGTTGTTCATCACAGATTGAGACCTCCACTGTATCTTGAAAGCTGCTCTGTGGCTGTGCAGGAGGAGTGAGTGACCTGTATGAAGTACGTGTATGGAGCCTTTACTGCTAAGCTGCGAGAGATCAGAATGCAATGAAATGGCATGAGGTTCCACATCCCTATGCAAGTGCAAAAGATACATGGACAGAGCAAAGATGCAGGATCCATATCCCCATTGTGAAAAGGAGTAGAACATATACCCAATGAGAGTGACCCAGGAACCACATCTCTACAAGCTTCAGGACTCAAATGTGTACATGATATTAAAGTTAGATCCAGATCCTTACAAGATGCGGAATAAAGTTTTATATCTCAAGCTCTATAAAATCCAGGAGTCACATCTCCAGCTAACTCAATACAAGTATCCTTACTGCTGTAGAAGGCATTGCACTTGAAATTAATGGAATTGCAAAAGCCATCATGGCCAGACTGAAACAGTATTCAGAAGTGCCTTTAATAGTAGTGGAAGCTTTGTGTTAAAGAAAATTGGTGTAATAACCCCATTTTGGAGTCCACAGTAAAACAGAAACCCTTGATGCATTGTCATGAAATCAATAATCTTGCTGAGAAAGGTGATGAGGTTGGCTGGAGCTGCGAAAGGAAATGTTAGCCTGTTTCTGGGAGACATGCTGTTCCTTGTGTTGGGACTATCAAAGACATTGTTCGGGTAATGGACAGGCAGAGTTACCCTGCATCACATTATGCCGTAGTCTTGACAGGTTATGTATTACTTTAGTCTGGATCTAGATCCATCTAGCCTCTGGGTGGTGTTGGTATATTTTTGTTAAGAATTCATGGGAGGTGGGCATCATTGGCTAGGCCAGCATTTTTTGCTCAACCCCAGCTATCCTGGAGAAGGTGGTGGTGAGTTGTTTTCTTGAACTGCTGCTGCCTTTGGGGTGTAGGAATACTCACAGTGCTGAATGGAAGGAAATTACAGGACTTTGACCCAGTGACTATGAGGAACAGTGATATAGTTCCATGTCAGAAAGGTGAATGGCTTTCAGGGAAATCAGAAAGTAGTTCCCATGCATCTGTTGCCCTGTCTGCCCAAGTGGTACAGGTCATGAGTTTGGAAAGGCTTGGAGAGTTATTGCAAAGCAGATGGTACACTCTCCTGCCATTGTTCACACTGTGCCTCAGTGCTGAAGGGATTGGATATCAAAGGTGGTGGATTTGATGACCATCAATCAGTCTGCTATGGCCTGGATAGTGTCAAGCTTTTGAGTGCTGTTCAAGCTCCACCCATTCAGGCAAATGAAGAGCATTCCATCTCACTCCTGCTTTTTAGATGGAGGACAGGCTTTGGGGAGTTGGAAGTGAGCTACCTATCACTGAATTCCTAGCTTCTGAACTGCTCAAATAGCTACAGTATTTATCTGGCTTGTCCAATTCAGTTTTTGGTTAACAATAGCACTCAAGATGTTGATAGAAGGGGATTCAGTGATGATTAAATCATTGAATGTCAACAGGAAATGGTTAGATTTTCTCTTGCCGGTAATGTACATTGTCTGGCACTTGTGTGGCACAAATAGTACTTGCAATTTTTCAGCCCCAAACCTGGATGTTGGCCAGGACTTGCTGCAATCGGGCACTGACTGCTTCAGTATCTGAAGGGCTGTGGCTGGTGCTAGTCATTGTGTGATCATCAGTGAACATCCTTACTTCTGATATTAAGAAGGAAGGAAGGTCGATGAAACAGATAAACATGGCTAGGCCCAGGACACATCTCTGAGAAACACCTGCAGAGATGTCCTTGGATTGAGATAATTGACCTCGAACAGCCACAATCAACTTCCTTTCTGCTCTATATGACTTCAGCCTGAAGAAAGTACATCCTTTGCTTCCCATTAGCTTCAGTTTCGCTAGTGCCACTCAATGCCATACTCAGTCATATGTTATCTTGATGTCAGGTGCCTTAACTCTCACCTCCCTTCTGGAGGTCAGCTCTTTTGCCCACCTTTTGAACAAGGCTGTAATAGGGTGAGGAGCTGAGTGGATTTACTGGAACTCAAACTGGATGTGCCAGGATTGCAGAGCTCAGATATGATTTGTTAGTAATAAGATTACTTAGCCCTAATTATTACATGCCATTTCTTCTGTTTGGCATGCAAGTAGTTCTGCATTGTGCGTGGTGCTGCTCCTGGCTTGACTTCCTGCACACTGCATTGATGCAGGTTTGATACCTTTGATTGACAATAATGGTGGAGTGAGAGAAATTCTGGCCCATGAAGTTATAGATTGTGGCTGAATACAGTTCTACTCCTGATGACCAACAGCATCTTATGGATGTCCAGGTCTGAGTTGCTAGATCTGTCCAAAGTTTGTCCTGTTCAGCGATGTGGTGATGCCACACAATCTGACGGAGAGCATGGTCAGTGTGAAAATGGGATTTTGTCTCCACAAATGATGGTGTTATGATCACTTCTACTATTACTGTCATGGAGAATATGTATCTATGGCATATGGATTAATGAGGACATCATCAACTAACTTTTTTTTTTGCACTTGCTGGTTCCCTCCAGACCTGTCTCGGACTCAGTCTAGCAGCAGTAACAGAATGGAAGTGTTTCTGTTATCCAGGAGGTCCGCAACTAACATATGAGTAGAGAGAAATTCATTTCTCTGCAATAGAGCTGTTCAACATGCTGTGGAGCTCAGTAAGTAGTAAATGTCCATAAGAACTATGAAGTAAGTACCATGTCTCCTACTACTGACCTTGACAGGCCACTTCAATGTTATAGATGTCGAAAGAGAGTATAAGCTTAATTTACACAGTTTCTCATCATAAGAGAGTGACCTCATCCCAGGAAGTAATCTAGTAGACCTTTGCTGAACCACCTCAAATTCAAGTATATACATCCTTGTAAGACCAAAGCTATGCATTATACTCCATATGTGGTCTTACTTTAGCCCTGCACAATTATAGGATCACTTCCTTATTCTTGTACTCTCATGCCCTTTAAATAAGGGCAAAAATGCCATATAACTTCTCAATTGCTTGCTTTACCCTTGTGCTAACTTTATGTGTTCTTTGGAAGAGTAAATTAAATCTCTCCAAATATCAACTCTTAGGTTTTTCACCCTTTAAAACGTATTCCAGCTCCTACTCTTCTTACTGAAGTAGGTAGTCTTCCATCCCCACATTATAATCCATCTGAAACTCGTTGGCCACTTGCTTAAACTGTTCATATCTCATTGCAGCCTCTTTGTATCATCCTCCTAGCTTGCATCCCACTTTTAATTGTGTCATCAAAAAACTTAGTGATATTACTCTGGACCTCATCCACTAAGTCTACTGGCCCCTTTGTCATTCTTTATTTTTGATATGTAACTTGCAACTTCTTCTGTGAAGACAAACAAAAAGATATTTGTCCCAGTATCTAAATTTCCTAACACTGCATAATCATTTTGAGTCATAGATTCATACAGCATGGAATCAGGCCCTTCAGTCCATCTCATCCATGTCAACCAGGTTACCCAAACTAAACTTGTCCCATTTGCCTGCATTCGGACCATATCAATCTAAACCTTTCCTATTCATGTACCTGTCCAAATCTCATAGAGTCAGAGAGTCAAACAGCATGGAAAAAGACTCTTCCGACCAACTAGTCCACACCAAACATGTTCCCAAACTAAACTAGTCCCACCTGCCTGCATTTGTCCATATTCCTCCAAACCTTTCCTTTACTTGCCCAAATGACTTTTAAATGCTGTAACTGTATCTTCATCCATCACTTCCTCTGGCAGTTCATTCCACACACTAACCATTTTCAGTGTAAAAACATTGTCCCCCATGTTTTTAATTTTTATCTCCTCTCACCTTAACAACATGCCCCCTAGTTTAAACCTGAGGGAAAAGACCTTTACCATTCACCTTACCTATGTCCCTCATGATTTTATAAGCTTCTCTAAGGTTCTCAACCTCCTATGTTCCAGTGAAAAAAGTCCCAATCTATCCAGCCTATTTTTGTAACTCAAACCTTCCATTCCCGGCAACATCCCAGTAAGTCTTTTCTGAACTCTCTACAGTTTAATAATATTCTTCCTACAACACGGCAACCAGAACTACACACAGTTTTTCAGTAGAGGCCTCATCAACTTCCTGTACAACCTCAACATGACTTCCCAACTCTTATATTCAAAGGTTTGTGAAATGAATGAAAGCATTCATTTCAACATTGAAACTGTCCTTGCATCTACCACTTTCTCTGGCAGTTCATTTCACATATGAACCAGCCTGTGTGTGAAAAGTTCCCCTTAGGTCTCCTCTCTGTCTGAGGGACCAGTATTTATTCTGGCTACTCTCCTCCTTTTCATATACTTCTAAAACTCATTCAATCTGTTTTTATTTTTCTGATTCATTAACATGAATATTCTACGTTTCCACTCAATTTTTGGTCACATTTTGGTGGTTTCCAAAACAGGTCTAACCCTGCGACTTACCATTATTCTTTTAAACATTTCACATATGAACCAGCCTGTGTGTGAAAAGTTCCCCTTAGGTCTCCTCTCTGTCTGAGGGACCAGTATTTATTCTGGCTACTCTCCTCCTTTTCATATACTTCTAAAACTCATTCAATTTGTTTTTATTTTTCTGATTCATTAACATGAATATTCTACATTTCCTCTCAATTTTTGGTCACATTTTGGTGGTTTCCAAAACAGGTATAACCCTGCGACTTACCATTATTCTTTTAAATATTTTAAGTCTCTTGTTTATATTGAATACTGTCCTGAACTCCCCAGTATTCCATAGATGAATACTTTTAGTTGTGTTATTATCTTTTACTGGAATATATGTTTGTTGGATTATTTGGATCCTGCTGTTTATTTGAAGCAATACATTTTAGACTTTTTACTCACTTAGCCTTAGCCACTTCTCTTCCCTCGTTTCTAAATTTGTCTCTGATTAAGTTTGAGATTCTTGATTTGAATTGGTGTGCCATTTTCAAGTATAATATGAAATTTAATTGTATCATGATTAATCTTTCCCACAGGTTTTGTTTTTATTCGTGGCATTACTAATTAAAGTGGCCTCATTACATGATTCAAGATCTAAAATAATTTTACTTCCGAGGTAGCATCATGGCACAGTGGCTGGTACTGCTGCCTCTTAGCACAGGGTTTGGTTCCAGCCTCAGGTGACTGTCTGTGTGGAGTTTGCACATTCTCCCTGTGACTGCGTGGGTTTCCTCCGGGTGCTCCTGTTTTCTCTCACAGTCCGCCGATGAGCAGGTGAAGCGAATTGGCCATACTGAAATTGTCCATAAGTATTCAGGGATGTGTAGATTAGGTGGATTAGCCATAGTTAAAAGAAATTGTGGGATTACAGGATATGGTAGGGGACTGGGTCTGGGTGGAAGTGTTGGTGCGGATCCAATGGGCTGAATGGCCTCCTTCCACTCTGTAAGGGTTCTACCATTCCAGTTAGTTCCAGAATGCATTATTTCAGTATGTGAAAAGACTCTACAAATCATCTTTTGTGCTTCCATGATCAATTTCATTGATCCAGAGAGGATATGAAGATGAAAGACCCCCATGTTCAACAACTTGCCTTTGCTACAAAGTCCATTTACTTTTGTGCATAATGATCTGTCCAATACAATAACAATTATTGTTAAGGGCCTCTCCCATCAGTCCTTGTTATTCCCAATTTCCAGTCAAACTGATTGTCTCTTGATCTGAGCCAAGATCCACTTTCACTACCATTCATATTTTACTGTCAGGTCTCTGCCTCTTCCTTTTCCATGCTGTTTATCTTCTTTATCATCTTAAAATGAAGAATGTGCAATGTGACTGAGAATGATACTTGGTGAATTGCTACTTCAGAGAGCCAGGACAAACACGATGTGCAGAACGGTCTCCTCCAGTGGTGCATCCATTTAGTTATGCTGTAATCTTTTCGACATGTTGTGTACCACGGAATATTTATTTCCCAACCTTGGTCACTTAACATCACGTGTGTCAAATGGTGATTGCATCTAAACCATTTATCTGAATTTGTTATGAATGCTTCACACATTAAGGATAAAGAGCTTTCATTTTAATTATTTACACGCTACCATTCTTTCTGTCCTACTCTGCTACGTTACTCAAATTAAAATGTTGCTGTAATGACTCAGAGCCTCCCTTTAGACTTCTACATTTCTCTTCAACTGACCCCTCCTCCTTCTTTTAATTTTTAAAACTCTGTCCACATATTTCACATTGAAAAGCAAATATGGTGGCAGAGGTGAGTTGCAAATGTCAATGCACTTCCATCTCCTACACTGTTAAAGCAGTAGATTTCAAAGTTTGAAGAGAGGCCCTTATGTCTACTTTGCCCCAGGATACTCTCCATTCTTGCAGCGTCAAACAAGTAACTTCTGTAAGATGCTACAAGTCAGCATCTATCTGACCTGATAGATTGGGATTGGAATGCGGTCCTGATATTAGCATTTAAACATGAGTGCGGTGGAAAAGGAAAAGAGTCTGATTGCTAATGGGAGAAGTATCTTGCACCAAAAAGATTTCAGCAGGTGATTGGCTGCTCTGATGTGCCTTGTAAGCCTCAATTTTGAACACAGATATAGAAAAGCACATTTACAAACATAAGACACAGGACAGGCATGCACACACACGCATATTAAGATGGGACACACTGATCGTGGAGTAAAAGACACTGATAGTGAAATAGAACAAGCTACTTTGAGGTGGGACAATCTAATAGTGAGTTGAGAGACGCTGATAGGGAGGTAACATCTACTAATTGTGAGTATGGGACACACCAGGGGTTTTGAATGTTGTATATTTAACAAGACCAATTCAGAGATGTGTTACCTTCTAAACATGCGGCAGGGTATATTTATAGGAGTTTTCTACACCCAGGCTTAACCAATTAAGCATTGTGACCATAGATCAGTTACCAGATCCTGTAATTAAATCTGGTAAAACACATTGATAGTGAGGTGGACAAATATAATACTGCGGTGGGACATATCAATAGAATTCTTTATTCACTCTTAGGATGTGTTTGTTGTCGGTAATGCAATAATGTATTACTCATCCCTAATTGCCAGTGAACTGAGTGGCTAACTAGACCATTTCAAAGGGTACCAAAAAGCAACTACTGGTGTCATGTAGGCCAAAACAGTTAAGGATGGTCGATTTTCCTTCCTGAAGGACAATGGTGAACCAAATAGATTTCTAACAGTCATGTTCACATGACCATCCTGAAGCCAGTTTTTATTTCCTGACTGTATTCCTTTAAATTCAACTCAAATTTCACAATCTGCTATGACAGGGTTTGAACGTAAGTCTGAAAAAAGGGCTTATGCCCGAAACGTTGATTATCCTGCTCCTCGGAAGTTGCCTGGCCTGCTGCGCTCTTCCAGCACCACACTTTTCAACTCATGTCTCCAACATCTGCAGTCCTCACTTTCTCCTATTTGAACCTAGGGTACCAACCCAAGCCTCTGGATCGTAAGTGACAATTCCCACTATGCTATTGCCACCCTTGAGTGTGAGACACAAATTGAAAGCACAGTGGGACTGTAGGAGGGTGGAATACACTGATAGAGAATAAACACATTGATAGAGGGGTGGGACACATTGGTAGTGAGCTTAAACACAGCGTGTGACTGTAGTGTCTTGTAGTGTAGTACTTGTGTCCCTATCTCTGTGCACAAGATGGCCAAGTTCTAGCCCTACATTTCCCAGAGCATTTCTGAACAAGTTCATGAACATGATTAGAGAGTCACTGAAAACTGGGCTGCAAACCACCAAATGAGCAGGCAGCCAAAAGAAAAGCAATTGGATGTTAAAGAGCAATTGTCCATAAATGAAATGATCAAAATAAACTTGAATCTTTCCACAGAGATGCAGGAACCTATAATAGAGAAATAGGCCTTTCAAGCTCCTGATGAATGTGCGGACCCTTCACTACAGTCCAAATTATCCTCCTGCCTTGCTTTCTCCCCATAGCCTTATATCTTTCAATGCTTCAAATATTTATTCAATTTTCCCTTTAAATGATGCAATGGTTTCTGCTTCAACCATTCCCCATGGCAAAACATTCCATGCTCCAGTACTTTTGTGTGTACAGAAATTATGCTTCACCTCTCTCTACTCCTTTGCTGTCACAATTTCAAATTGATCACCTCTGGTCGTTGACTTTTGCAAGGAAATAGCCTTTCCCCATTCAAGCTATCAAAACCCTTCACAAACATAAAATAAATCTCCAATAGCTGACTCCTTGCTCTCTCTGCTCCAGGGAGTTAGTCTTAGTTTCTTAAGTCTCTCCTCATAACTTCAGTTTTGCGTCCGTGGAATTGTGTATACTATGAGTCATTGTGCATTGCATGTTCACTTTGTGGGTCTGTGGATAGCACTCTGCTTCTAAGACAGGAGGTTTTGGATATTGTATATTTTATGAGAGCAATTCAGAGATGTGTTACCTTCTAAACGTGTGGCAGGGTTTATTTACAGGAGTTGTAAAATATCACTGCAGTCATAAGATATCTGGAACTATGCTTTCACAGCTCTAGCCTTTAGTAGCTTGTGTAGTGCTTGCTTGCACTACAGAGTCTACGCCCAGGCTTAACCAATCAAGCATTGTGATCATAGATCAGTTACCAGGTCCTGTAATCAAATCTGGAACAATTAAAGCATTGACTTGACAGTGAGCTCAAGTATAGAGAGAATAGAAGTGGATTAAGAAGTTGGGACTGTTCTCTTTGGAGAGAAAAAGGCTAAGAATAAATCTGAAGAGATTTTCAAGTTCATGAGCAGGCTGGATAGGGTAGATAGGGTGAAACTTCCCGTGCATTAAATGAGCAACAACAAGAGGCCATTGTTTAAAATGATCTGCAAAAGAAGCAATGGTAAAGAGCAAAAACATTGATTATCACTCAGTTAGTAGTTGAGGTTGAAAAGCCAGAAGTGTGGTGGAGGAAATTTCAATTGAGGCATTTAAGAGAGTGTTTTGGATGATTATTTGGATTTTTTTAAAAAATGTACGAGGTTATGGGGAGAAAGCAGGGGATTGGCATGAGGTAAGAATGCTTACTTAATAAGTCAGTGCAAGCACAATGCATTGAATGGCTTCCTCGAGCACTGTGACACCGCTGTGATTCTGTGAAGTACCATCCTAGGATTTCAGCACAAGTCAGGTGGATGCACAAATACCAGTGACACTTTTGACAAGTAGAGCGTGGGAGTTACCTGAAATATCCTGACCAATATTTATCGTCCAAGAAAAACTGATTGTCATGTCATTTTCACACTGTTGTGCCAGTGGCCTTGCTGTGTGCAAATTGGTGGTTGTGTTTCCTTTATTACAATGGTAGCTACTCTTCAAAGGTAAGTTGAGGAGGAGTGAGTCCATGGATAGATTTAAACATGAGAACGATTGTTATAAAATGAATCCTTAGCTAGACTGAGAGTTGGTGCAGGGTCTGGATGCACAGTTTCTTGGATGAATTCAATTTGGTAAAAGTTTTTTATCTGTTTGTTGGATATGGATTTCACTGAGCTAGGATGGTGCTTATTTCCAACCCTAAATGCCCTGAAGAAGGTGCCACAGATTTGCTCTTATTCAAACATCACAGTGCTTTGGATGTAGGGACATCGTGGTGCTATTGGAGCGAGTTTGAGGATTTTGATGCAATTACATTCAAGGAATGGAGGCACACTTCCAAGGCATGATGGAGGGACCTTGCAAGTTGTGGTATCCTTGGTAGAGGTCACAAATTTGGAAGGTGCTATTGTGCATCTTATAGATGGTACAAATTGTTGTCACTGTGTGATTTGCCAAGAAGGTCGTGGATGGGTGTATCAATCAAGCAAGGTGCTTGGTTCTGGATAACATACTGTTCCTTGAGTGAGATTTGAGAAGATTTGTAGCTCAGGTTGAGGTTTTAGATGTAGGTTTGCTCGCTGAGCTAGAAGGTTCATTTTCAGATGTTTCACCACCATACTAGGTAACATCTTCAGTGGGCCTCTGAATGAAGCACTGGTGGTGTAGCCCGTTTTCTATTTATATGTTTGGGTTTCCTTGGGCTGGTGGTGTCATTTCCTCTTCTTTTTCTCAGTGTGTGGTAAATGGAATCCAAGTCAATGTGTTTATTGGTTGAGTTCTGGTTGAATGCCATGCTTCTAGGAATTCTTGTGCATGTCTCTGTTTGGCTTGTCCTAGAATGGATGTGTTGCCCCAGTCGAAGTGGTGTCCTTCATCAGCTGTATGTAAGGATATTAATGAGAGTGGGTCACGTCTAGTTGATATTCATGTATCCTGGTGACTAGTTTTCTGCCTGTTTGTCCAATGTAGTGTTTGTTACAGTTCTTGCATGGTATTTTATGAATGACATTAGTTTTTCTTGCTGTTTAAATAGGGTCTTTCAAGTTCATTAGCTGCTATTTTAGTGTGTTGGTGGGTTTGTGGGCTACCATGATGCCAAGGGGGTCTAAGTAGTCTGGCAGTAATTTCCGAGATGTCTTTGATGTAAGGGAGAGTGGCTAAAATTTCTGGACATATTTTGTCTGCTTATTTGGGATTGTTGCTGAGAAATCAGTGGACTGTATTCTTTTATAGTGGGCTGTATAGAACATTATTTCAACGAGCCACCACCCACTGCAGTACAGAGGAACTAAAAAGTACAGAGAAAAATATCCTATACAGCGTATTTAAAGCAAAGGGTACCAAAAGAACACAATCGACTGATTTCTCAGCACAAACCCAAACAAGCAGACAAAACACGTCCAGAAACCTTAGTCACTCTCCCTTATATCAAAGACATCTCGGAAATGACTGCCAGACTACTCAGACATCGTGGCATCATGGTAGCCCACAAACCCACCAACACACTAAAATAGCAGCTAATGAACTTGAAAGACCCTGTATAGACAGCAAGAAAAACTAATGTCATTTATAAAATACCGTGCAAGCTCTGTAACAAACACTACATTGGACAAACAGGCAGAAAACTAGTCACCAGGATACATAAACATCAACTAGTCACAAAAAGACATGACCCACTCTCATTAGTATCTTTATATACAGATGAGGAAGGACACCACTTCGACTGGGGCAACACATCCATTCTAGGACAAGCCAAACAGAGACACAAACAAGAATTCCTAGAAGCATGGAATTCTATCAACAAACACATTGACTTGGATCCCATTTACCACCCTGAGAAAAAGAAGAGGAAATGACATCACCAACCCAAGGAAACCCAAACCCATAAATAGAAAACAGGCTACACCACCAGTGCTTCATCCAGAGGCTCACTGAAGATGTTAGGCAAAAAATGAGGACTGCAAATGCTGGAAATCAGAGTCTAGATTAAAGCGGTGCCGGAAAAGCACAGCAGGTCAACCAACATCCAGAAAATCGACGTTTCAGGCAAAAGTCCTTCATCAGGAATAATCTAGACTTACTGAAGATGACGGAATGTCTGAAACTGAACCTTTCAGTTCAGCGAGCAAACCTACATCCAGCTCCTTGAGGGCTGTTGGAGCTGCACTCATCCGGACAAGTGGGGTGTATTTATCACCCTCCTGACTTGTTCCTTGTAGGTTGTGATGGGCAGGAAAGGAGTCACTCGCTGTAGCATCCCTAGCCCCAGATTTGCACATGCAAGCGCAGTATTGACATGGCAAGTCTTCTTTGGCTTCTGGTCCCAGGAATTTGATCATTTGAATACGGTTGGCAGAATTCTGTTCATGGAGGATGGAAAATGGGTGGAGATGGCCTGGAATACTCAAGTGTAGAAGAAACGAAGGTGTGATGAGGTGATGAGAAAACGTGGTTTTGAGAGGGGAACAGTGCAGGCAAGAATGCCTGCCCACAATTTAACATGCCAGGTTCCCAACTGCAAAGGGAAAATCTTCCAGGAATCTTCTAAAAGAATGCAAGAGAAATTGGAAGAGAAGTGTCACACTCAAGTTGGTGTGTTTGCTTATCTGAATCAGTTTCCAATTGATGTTTGCAGTGCTGGATAGGGTGTCAATGCAAGGAAATAAAACTGCATACAGAACTGGAAGCATGGTAGAGCTCACATCTTAAAAGTACTGAATAGAACCTGTTAAACACGGAAATTATTGTCACATCTGCCTTGTGCTGAGATACCTAAAATGCGCATTAATTCTGCAATGAAGACAACTGCAAACATTTCAACTTTATCAGTCACAGCCCTCCTTTTTCAGGAGATTCACCCATGTTGTGGGATTGATGGATTTTTGCCTTGCAATAAGCTGGACAGTCTGGAGGTAGCAGCAACTCAAAGCAAGGTGAGATTCATAAATTGCCTCAGAGCAGAAGGTCAGCAAGTATTAAAGAAACTCGCACAAGATACAACTATGTTAAATGTGATAATAAATGCTCTTGAAAAATACCTTGAGATAAGGAATTGTGCTGTGACTGAACAATGTACGTTCTACTAGCGGTTCCAGAGATAGTGAACCCATTAATCAAATACCTCATTGGCTTGGAGCAGTTGGCTTCCGCATGTAAATTTGGCACACTAACTCGTTTGTGACCAATTAACTGAAGATAATTAATTGCATGACATGAACACCGTCTCTCTCCTCATGGAGGATGGTGCCATAGTCATGGAAAATGCCATGATTTTGGCAAACCAGATTGAACCGGCTGTATTGTCTATGAAGGGCTTACAGAGAAATGCACCATTAGACTCAGGCTGGCAGACAAAGCTTATCCCACCAGCTCCAGGGAAAACTTTGCAGTTGAATAGACATCAACAGTGTCATCAACATGTACTCCATCACAGTTAGATATCGTCAAAACTGTGTCCAAATTATGGAGATGGAGATGATTACCAATTCCCAATGCAATGCCAGTTTTGAGAGAAAAACCGCTTAACACAGAGTCATTTTTCAAGCTGTGCCATTCATCAGAGAAGAGGACTTTATTGAATTGACACACAGAATCACAACTTCTTTTCAATCTTGCTACAGACACTCTTCAGATATATGGCAACTGAGTTCAGTTTGGGAACAATCACAGTTTGAGTCTGCTAAAAAAAAATCACTCTCGACCAAAGAAAAACTGCTTCCCTTTAAACTTTGCACCACACCGTCTCACGTGACTTCGGTCAATGTGTTGTGGGATTTCATGGACATCGCCCCCTCATTGCATTGCTCCCTGCTCCTGCACAGACCGTACAGTGACATGTCAAGGCTGTCTCTTATCCCAGGTTGTGAAAGGCCTCCGACTGAGAAACTCGACCCAGAAACTACAAAGACGGCAAACCTGTCACCCAAAGAGCATTCCGAAACCTCGGCTTCAGTTTTTTTGCACTTTGTTCGGATGATCACCGTGGGATCTGGAAAATGATGGCCCAGCCAAGCCACATACAAAATGCCATCCCGATAAGATGGTGCGCCCACCTGCTTTTCAGGAAAATGGCACCCCCACAACGAGCTTGACAAAATGGTGGCCACACCTGTCACAGCCAAGTTACTCAAAATGGCAACACGACCCTGCAGAACATGACAGGATGCTACAGCACAGAGGGGTTTGGGTAGGCTTCAATCATGAAAAGCCAGCATCCAAGTTCAACAAGCAGTGGGAAGGCAAATAGAATGATGGCTTTCATTTAAATGGAATATAAATTAGGGAGATCTTGCTAAAACTATATAAGGTGCTGGTGCTGGAATACACTGAACAATTTTGCGCAATTTATCAATGGAAAGATATACCAGCATTAGAGGTGGTGCAGGGCCTCTAGGGACTCAAGCTCCCAACCTCAGAGAAGACTCGAATTCCCGGCCTCAGCATGGACTTGAACCCACAGCCTCAGCGTGGACTCGAACCCCCGGCCTCAGCGTGGACTCGAACCCCCGGCCTCAGCGTGGACCTCGATTCCTGGCCTCAGCGTGGAGTCGAACTCCCGACCCCAGCGTGGACTCGAACTCCCGGCCCCAGCGTGGACTCGAACTCCCGGCCTCAGAGTGGACTCGAACTCCCGGCTTCAGTGTGGACTTGAGCTTTTGGCCTCAGTGTGGACTCGAACTCCCAGCCTCAGCCTGGACCCGAACTCCCAGCCTCAGCCTGGACCTGAGCTCCCAGTCTCAGTCTGAACTCAAAATCTCAACCTCAGCATGGACTCAGACTCCCAGCCCAACTCTGGGCTCAGACTCCTTGCTTCAGTCTGGGCTCAGGCTCCAGGCTTCAGTCTGGACTCAGGCTCCAGGCCTCAGTCTGGACTCAGGCTCCAGGCTTCAGTCCGGGCTCAGGCTCCAGGCCTCAGTCCGGGCTCAGGCTCCAGGCCTCAGTCTGGGCTCAGGCTCCAGGCCTCAGTCTGGACTCAGGCTCCAGGCCTCAGTCTGGACTCAGGCTCCAGGCCTCAGTCTGGACTCAGGCTCCAGGCCTCAGTCTGGACTCAGGCTCCAGGCTTCAGTCTGGTCTCAGACTCCAGGCTTCAGTCTGGGCTCCGGCTCCAGGCCTCAGTCTGGGCTCAGGCTCCAGGCCTCAGTCTGGACTCAGGCTCCAGGCCTCAGTCTGGGCTCAGACTCACGGCCTCAGTCTGCACTCAGACTCACGGCCTCAGTCTGCACTCAGACTCACGGCCTCAGTCTGCACTCAGACTCACGACCTCAGTCTGCACTCAGACTTTTCTGCACCTTTCCCAATTTATTAATATAGCAGGGATACAGAACTGTACACAGTGCTCCAGTTGTGACCTTACCAATGTCTTGTATAGCCACAACATGACATCCCACCTCCTCTACTCAATACTCTGGCCAATCTTATATGAAAGAGTTAGCATTGTTCCTTAGTGCTACCAACTTTTCTTGCAAAGTTGTTCTGAAACACAAAAGCGTTGCACAGCCTTTTCAAAAGTTACTGCACAAGTGTGCACAATGGGTATGGACAACCACAAGGATGTGAAATGGTAAAGCAATGATAGCATCACCGTGAATCTCTCACATTTCAACACACATGCAGGAAGATATATCACAACAAATCAATCAGGATTGCAATTGAAGCTGCACTCTGAGTGCCTTGAAGGAAGTGAACGACTGATTGCTTATATCATGCCTATTGTGAGAAAATATATGCAAATATTCTACTGAAGTGTGTGAAGCACTCTCCTACAATGATTGTGAACATTGATGCATGTATTTCTGTGGTAGAGAGTTAATTCTCCACTCCAGTCACCTAGTGCTGTCTAAGTTGTCAGTCATATCAAGATCAAATCATCAACCTCTAAGCATCACATGGTCAGATTGTCTTCATCAGTGCAACTTTAAAGTTTAAGTATCTCTCAAGTTTATGCAACTTCAGTCAGTCACATAGAAACACAAGCTCAAATGCATAGATACCCATTTGCTTTCAGGGAACTTCATGTATACACACAACTAATTTATTTGAAAATGAAACCGAAAAGAACTGCAGATGCTGTAAATCAGAAACAAAAACAAAAATTGCTGCAAAAGCCCAGCTGGTGTGGCAGCATCTGTAGAGAGAGAGGTCAGAGTTCACGTTTCAGGTCTGACATTCTCAAGAAGGGTTACCTGACCTGAAACATTAACTCTGATTTGTCCCCACTAATTACTTTGAGTTTCACTTGTTGTTTTGTCCAAGATTGGAAACAGTCTTTGAGATACAAAGATTAGTGTAAATTTTCTAACACAAAGGTATGTGTTCCATTTACAAGTCATGATTTGGAGATGCCGGTGTTGGACTGGGGTGTGCAAAGTGAAAAATCACACAACACCAGGTTATAGTCCAACAGGTTTATTTGGAAGTCCTAGCTTTCGGAGTGCTGCTCCTTCAAACACCAGGTTATAGTCCAACAGGTTTATTTGGAAGCACACTAGCTTTTGGAGCCCTACTCCTTCATCAGGTGGTTGAACCATTTACAAGTGGTTGTTGCTTAGGATAGTTTAATGTAAAATATAGTCTTTAATTTTAAAAGGGGTGGGGAGGGCATGTAGTATTTAATTGTTCTGTGTTTGATGATACAAATCTGTTTACTTTTAATACTCACTGTACTTGATTAATTAAACCTGAATGTAGTCTCTGAGAAATAAAACAAACCATCAAAAGATGTGGAAGCTGCTGGTAGCACACACAGGGAGATTGTGTAGTTCAGTGGCTAGTATCTCTATCCTTGAGCTCTTGGGTTGAGTGCCACCTCAGGACCTGAAGGGTCATGGAAGATACATTCAAAATATGGGCAAGCACGTGAGCAATTCCCAAATCCTGCCAATATGCCAATATGCTAAGATTGAGAGAACCTCCTAGTCTGCCAGAATCACATGCATGGTGCCTGCAGCACAACAGCTGTACCACATTAAAAGACCCCATGTGCAGGTCTTGTCATGGGCTAAGCTCCACGGTCAGCACCTTCCTCACTTCCACAAACAACCAGAAAAAGCAGGAGAGAAAAGAGATTTCAAAACCACTGAATAGTAACTGTAGATAAACATACATAAACTAGTCTCATCTCTGCTTCCCTTCAAGATATGTAAGATTTACAGGCAGGAAAGAAACAAAACATCTGGATCTTGGCAAGATTTTGCCAAAGCAGGATTTCTAATGATAGCTACCATTAGTCAGGGATAAATGTAGGGGATGGGTCTGGGTGGGTTACTCTTCGGAGGGTCGGTGTGGACTTGTTGGGCCAAAGGGCCGGTTTCCACACTGTGGGGACTCTAATCAATCAATCAACAGGTGCAGAAAGACAAAAAAAGGATGAAGAATGGTTGGACTAAATAAAACTAAATTAGATTTTGGAACTGACAAGTGTAATGTTTATCTGTAATGATCAACGTCTGAAGGAATAAGACTCTGCACTTTTAATAGGTGAATTTTGCTGCTAGAGAGATTGATTGACAGTCATTAACAAATGTCACATCATTAAAATGGCACTTCCCTTGCTAATTACCAGTTATAGTTATCTGCAACATATTTAGTTCATATCTACCACACAACAGCCTTGCAGTATTCACTGGTGTATAGCAGTATAAATTGGACAGCAACGTTTAGATATTCACATTTAACCATGGCTCTGCTTTTTTTTGCCTCAAGGTGTTGCCACATTTCACATAAATAACGGTGAATGTCATTAGCTTCATCATTGTCTTGACAGCAAATTTTCTCTCAATATTTTGCACCTGCAGGGAAAAGGAAAGGAGTGCAACATTTATGTCACCAGATGTTTAAAGACATGTTTCAGGTGGAATATAGTGCAGGGCGCTTAGCACCTAATAAATATTTCTCAGTCTCAGATGGCAATGAGCAGTTAGGGATGATGTCAAAAGTAAATTCAGAAGTCACACCACACCAGGTTACAGTCCAACAGGTTTATTTGAAATCACAAGCTTTCAGAGCACAGTCCCTTTATCAGGTGAAGTCTTCACCTTCAGTACTTCACCTGACGAAAGAGCGTGCTCCGAAAGCTTGTGATTTCAAATAAACCTGTTGGACTATAATCTGGTGAGGTGTGACTTCTGACTTTGTTTATTTCAGTTCAACACTAGCACCTTCACATCAAAGAGAAATTTAATGGAATGATTGTGAATCAAGGTAATACAATAGAATCATTTTATGATTGGTTTCTGGGAAAATTCTGAAGACACAGAAAATGATGAGGATAATGCATGATATGTTAAGATGAACTTTATTATTGTGTGGAATGGACTACTGAAGGAGACTATGAAAGGTACTAGTGAGATTAATGAAGAGTTTCCTCAACTGTGGAGACTTTCTGCCTGAGTTAAGCAATAAACTATAAGCACCTGCATCTACCCATAAGGGACAAGATGATCCACGCTAGTGCAAGGTCATCAGCTTGACTTCAGAAGATCAAGAAAACCATCTCTCAAATGTGGAGTCATAACTTTGAGTGTCAGAAGATGAGGGATGAATTTACTGAGGTTTACAACATTATGAGGGGCGTGGATAAGGTAAATACACATGGCCTTTTCCCTGTATTGGGGGAAATCCAGAAATGGAGGGCATAGGTTTAGGGTGAGAGGGGAAAGAATTAAAAGAGACCAAAGGGACAACTTTTTCATGTAAAGCGTGCTGTGTGTACGGAATGAGCTGCCAGAGGAAGTGGAAGCCTGGTACAATTACAACATTTAAAAGGTATCTGGATGGGTAGATGAATCGGAAGGTTTCATAGGGATATGGGCCAAGTACTGGCAAATGGGACTGGATTAATTTAAGATATCTGGTCGGCATGGACAAGTTGGACAAAGGATCTGTTTCCGTGCTGTACATCTCTATGACTCTATGACTCTATAACTGTGAATAGGCAGTCAGAGGAGGAACTCTGTGCTGGAAGAATCTCAACACGGTTGAAGATGCTAGAAATGAAGTAGATACTGGAAATGTCTTTGACCTAATTCTGCATGAAAGACTCTTAATAAAACTACAACTCAAGGGAATCCCACGATGAATTAGGACTGGATCAGTGCCAGACCAGGGGAAGGGATAAGTGGTGAATCACTTGGATATATAGGAACAGGAGGAGGCCATTCAAGCTGTTGTGCCTGGTCTGTCAATAAATTAGATTAAGGCTCATCAGCTACCTCAATGCCATTGTTCTGCACTATCACTATATGCTGTGATGTCATCCATATCCAGAAATATATTAATTCCTGTCTTGAACTTACTGAGTGACTGCTGTTCCGCCATCCTTTGGGGATAGACAATATGAGCAATTTACCATCCTGAGTGAAGAAGTTCCTCCACATCTCAGTCATAAGTGCTCAATCCTTTATGCTGGGACTATGTCTCCTGGTTCTAGGTTCACAGCCAGAAGAAATATCCTATCTGCACCCAACCATCACACTTTTTTAAGAATTTCTTACATTTCCGAAAAGATCAGCTCTCCTCCTTCAAAGCTCTAGAGAATATGTGAGTTGCAGTTTCTTCAATTGCCCCTTAAAAGAGAATAGCCTCATCCCAGGAATTAGTCCAATAAAGCCCTAAGGCATTCCCTCTATGGCAAGTATATTTTTCCTTAAGTAAGGACATCAAACTCTGCACAATACTCCAGGTATGGTCTCACTAAGGCATTACATAAAATGTAGCAAGACATCCTTATTCCTGTACTCAAATTCCCTTGTGATGAAGGGCAACATATAAATTGCCTTTGTAGTTGCTTCTTATACTTCCATGATAACCTTTCAGGACTCATGGTCATCATCATCTGGTTGCTAGCCTATATTAGTTGGTTGCTAGGTTGCATATGATTTCTGAAGTGCCAAATGAGATTGATGTCTTGTCTTCTTTTTCTTGTGTAATCCTTGATTACTTATTAATTTGACCCTCAATTTACCTGAATATCTTGAGGACAGATTTAGACAAAAACACCCCTCACACAATGCCAGGTGGACTCAATTCTGTTACTACCTGCATGAACATTGTTACTCATCTGTTCTGACAGGTTCCTCAGACAGGTTTCGCAAGGCACTCCCACTAAAGGAGAATGAAATTTCTCACCGTCATTTACAAACTTTCCGCGTGCATGAGACTAGGTAATTGTTACTTTCCTTTCACTCCTGAATGAAATCCCTGACTGGAGAAATCTTAAATAAAATCTTACAGGAGATGACATCTATTGAGGCAATCGGAAATATTAAGATGCGCGAGGGCAAACATGTGTCCTTGTCCAGAGCACTGCTGGGAGGATAAGAGGCAGCCTTTTCACTTCCAGCTGGGTACAGAGCTTGTGTAGTTGCGCATCACAATAAACTTGAAGGAAAAGGTGGCTTCAGGAATTGGTACAAACAGAATGAATTATTCATCACCATGCAGAGCTCGAAATATAGAACTATTTTTTAACCTGCCTGTAAGTAATTAGTCTGACGCTAATTATAACTCTACATCCAGTGATAAATTCACAGATAATACAGGGAGTGTAGTCATTGTACTGCCCAATACTGAGGAGACGTGCAGAGTTAAGTGAATCCAAAGATGTGCAGGTGAGGTGAATTGGCCTTGCTAAATTGCCCACAGTGTTCAAGGATGTGTAGGTTAGGTGCATTAGTCAGGGGTAAATATAGGATAGTAGGGTAGTGGAATGTCTGGGTGGGTTACTCTTTGGAGGGTCAGTGTGGACTTATTGGGTCAAAGAGATTCTAATTCTAAATAGGTAGAGAATGTTTTCCATCGCATATCTGTACTGATTGTTTCACTTTCTGAACTGTAACTACAGACAAGGATTAGCAACTACATTGCTCAATTAGTGGCCGATCCCCTTGGTACAATGTTTGCCTACAGGTAGCTACTTGACAAGATGCGCTGCTGGTTTGAAAAACAATCGGTGCCAATCTGTCACACATTTCCCATCACACCAGCTCCAGGTTCCTTGCTGCCAGCGATTTCTCTATCCGTGTTGAAAACGCAGGATGAAACTTTAATGCTCATAGAGTGCGGAGAAGGGCTAAAATCAGCCTCACAGCATGTTAATCTCAGAGCAGAGGTAATGAAAGGCACAGGATGACAGGCTGATGTCAGATTACCTCCTGTAAGTGCCCTCACAGTGCCTGTCTTAAAATCAGTTTTGTGATGCCAGAATCACTCAACTTTTGGTGAATTTCAACACAGTCGAAAACTGCTGTTACTGTCCAACCAAGTGATTAGCAAATGCAAAATCTTTCGCTGGTGGTGAGTCGGGATCTTTTTAGTGCATCGGTGACTGTTCAAATAAATCCTCATGCCCATGGATGGAAATATCTGTCAAACCACATTTCAGATCTGACCAAGAGCACTTTCTGATACAATCCTCTGAAAATGCACGGAACGTCAGCATGTGGTATTACTTCAATCTTTGCTTCTAACCTTCAAAAAGCGTATTTGGCGAGATCTGATGTAGTCACTAACTGCTGATAATGGCTGCTAGGAAGTGTTAACTTGCTGAAAAATGTGTTGCTGGAAAAGCGCAGCAGGTCAGGCAGCATTCAAGGAGCAGGAGAATCGACGTTTCGGGCATGAGCCCATAACTTGCTTCCAACATATTTACGGTGCTGTGCATGTTACAATATAAAATCCGTTAAAGAAAGTGCAAAATGATTTATAATGATGACACCACAAGAGGGTAAAACTATCGGGAAAACCAGACAAGCTACCCCTCTTTTCCCTTGAAAAGAAAAGACAAAGGAGTGACCTAATGAAGATCCTTAAATTATGAAGGGCTTTTTAATGGGAGAAAGTTAATGATTACATGGAATACATTCTTTGTACATTCACTCTGGCAATGAGATGAGTTATTTTCTCATTTCTTTAGCTGGACTATAGTTTTACCAATGATCATTCCCTATACTAACGTAAGTCCCTACTTTTACAGACTTACGGCAGATGTCATTTGTGAACGATTCCAAAACTGGGGTTAACTATCTTAGATGTCACAAATGAACAAACCAAAGGAATTCTGGAGAAACCCATGGTGCAATGAGAACATAAACTGTTCTACCTTGCGGGCCTTCAAGATGATTAGCGTTCATGAAATTAAGGAGAAGCTAGTGATAACCATGATCGTGAAGGATATGTTGCTAGAGTCAGATAGGATATCAGGGAGGAAGCTCATGTGGAGTATTAATACCAGCATAAACATTTTGGGCTGAATGAAAGGTTTATGTGTTGGACATTTAATATATTACTATGAGCTCAGCAATTGTGCTAACTCCAGTAGCATTTTCCCATGAGCTTAGATCATGTGTTGGAGATGTTGAATCTTCCCTGATGCTTGGTTCCTCAGGAGTTAAGCCATTCTCCAGTGACTCATCCAGTTCCATAAGTGAGCTGGGCCGGTGAATATCAGAGGGCACTTTCCCAATCACTCTTGCTGGCAGACATGGTTGGATGGTGATCCAATGAGAGAACTCTGGCTAATTTCCTCCTACTCAGCAGAGTGAGCGCAAACCCTAACTCCGGAAGGCATACGGCAGGGAAACAGCCTCTTCAGTTTAACCAGACCTTACTAGTATTTGTGTTTCCCTGTTCCGAAGAAAAGTTGTGTTGGATTCAAAACGTTAACTTAATTACTCTCTCCATTCTTGCTGCCAGACTTTCTGAGGTTCCCAGCATTTTCTGTTTTTATTTGAACCTCCTGCCATAAATTTAATTTAAATCTCCTTTTTTCACATCTCTCGTTTGGTCTCCAACTTCCCCCCTCCTCCCCCGCAATCCCCTGCCACCCTTATATGCGTCTTTACTATTTGCTTCACCCAATCCATGTGGTAGTAACGTTCACATTCACATCAGTGTTTGGGTGAAGAAGTTTCTTCTGATATCTTTAATATTCCTGCCCTGGGGTTACAAAAGCAAGGAGTTGATGTTGAACTTGGATGAGATACTTGTTAGACCTTAGCATCCTAGGGATGAATGAACGCATTAGAGAGAGTACACAAGTGATTTACAAGAATGGTTCGAGGGATCTCAAATTTTAGTTCTGAAGAGAGACTGACAAAGTTAGGGCTGTTGTCCTCGGAGAGAAGAAGGCTAAGAGGTGATCTGACAGACACTTTCAAAAGTGGCTGAATAGGAAAGACAAGGATAAGAACAAGGTAGAGATTTAAAGTTCATTGCAAAAGAAGCAAATGTGAGGTGAGATTTTATTTCTCACACAAATGGTTCAGGTTAGGAATTTTAGGAATGGGACCGCCACCACTTTCAAGTTCCCCTCCAAGCCACTCACCCATCCTAATTTGGAAATATATCACCGTTCCTTCACTGTTCCTTGATCAAGTCCTGGAATTGTCTCCCTAATGGCACTGTGGGTCAACTCACAGCAGGTGGATTTCAGTGGTTCAAGAAGGCAGCTCACCACCATCTTCTCAAGGGCAACTAGGGACGGGCAATAAATGCTGGCCCAGCCAGTGACACCCCCATCCCACAACTGAATAAAATAAATTGCATGACTTGGAAGTGTGCTTGAGGCAGGTTCAATTGAGGCATTTCAAGACGTCCCTCAGTAATTATTTAAATAGAAGCAACATGCTGGTGTATAGGAAAGGGCAAGAGAACTGGCTAACAGTTGGAGAGACGGCACAGATATGATGGGCTGAATGGCCTCCTTCTGTGCTTTAGCAAGACCGCAATTGGATTTCTCGGGGGCTATCTTACATTGATGGCCCATAGTTATGCTCTTCCTCACAAACATTTTCACACCACCTTTTTATCTTTTTAATGCCTTTATTGTTACCCACGCCACCTTTTCTCAGGGTAAAAGAAGTGATTCAGCCTGTCCCTTCCTTTTCCTGATATGTATACTCACACACGTCTGTCAAATGGTCTCTGAACCTTGTTGGTGCTCCTACATTCTATTTATAATATGGCGATTAAAACTACATGTAGTGTTCCAAGTGCAGAGTAACTCGGTTTCAACGCAGGATTAGCTCAGCTTTTCTACTTTTCAATTCTATACCCGAGAAATAAACTTTATATTTGCATTGTACAATTTTTGGCGTTGTACAACTTTTAGTAGCTGATGTAGTTGTAGTCCAAAATCCCATTGCCTCTATTCTTTTCCCACACCGAGACTTGCACCTTTCAAATAATGTGACCTCCCTATTCTTCAAAACAAAATATACTTCCTCACATTTAAATGTGCTGAACTTTGTTTGCCCTTTCGATACGATCATTAATGCCAGCCAGGAAATTTGTTTTAATTCCCTTCAGCATTGATTACATTCAACAAGGCCACAAATTTCATTAGCTGCAGCTCGGTGAGCTTCTAATTCCAGATTTTATGAATTGAATTTGAATTTCATTGCTGTTGTGGTGGAATTAAACCCATGCCCTTCGAATAATAGTCTCTGGATTATCATCCTCGTGACATTACCATCACACCACTATCTCCTGCTGTTAAAAGGTATAAGTCACATTATGGGGTGCAATCTTGGTTAAAATCCTGCTAATTAGGTAAGAAATGACCATGAAATGTATGGATTCTTACCAAGCCTGAGTGAATGAAAGGTTTACAGAGGGCTGTTAGAATAGATACTTGTGTTTGACAAGGCTTACGAAAGTCCATCCCCTCAAGCTCAAAATGTGTGATGGATTGAATTTGCAGGTTGCGTTTCATCAGGTATGTATGTAACTGTTGTTACTGATAGATAATTCCATAAGACATTCAGCACATCGAGAATGCTCCACCATTCAGTGAAATCATATTTGACTTGATAATCCTCAACTCCATTTTCCTACTTTTTTCTTACTGATTAAAAAAACTATTCATCTTAACCTTGAATATGTTTAAATACCCAGCCTCGACATCTCTCTGTGGTAAAGAACTTCAAAGATTCACTTCTCACTGAGAAAAGAAGTTCCTTTTCATTATTAAATGTGGAACCCTTTGCTCTCAGATTTTGCCCTCTGGTTCTAGACTCTCTCACAAAACGAAGCAAACCTTACTCGCACCTGCCCTGTCAAGTCTTCTAAGATTCTTACATGTTTCAATAAGGTCACCACTAATTATTTTCTGTGTTTCAGCAAGTGTAGGCCCAATCTACTCATCATTATTGCATATTTACGATTGCTGTCAATGATAGGAATTAAGGTACAGTGATAACTACAAAAATCATAAACACCTTTGAGCTTCAATACATTTTGCTGTATCATAACCCTGTCAAAGAAAATGTGCATTCCCCTACATCACTCATGCATTCCCAACCGTCTTGCCATACATTAAGCCAATCACACTGCAGTGCCAAGCCTTGTCATTCAGGTCTCAAATGGAAGAGTATTTTAATAACTAGATGTTGTTGTGTGTGAATATCCTGTACCTTTCTCTGGGAAGGACGAATTTCGGTTGTTTCTGGCAGCGCTTACTTAGGCTGAAGAGTTTGCGGACGGTCTTCTGCGCCTTATTGAAGAGTCCCTTTAAGCTGGCCTCCAGTTGCTCATAGCGACGCTGGATACTGCGGTCCATTGTCCACAGATGCAGGAGAGCCGAAGAGTTCAGGAAATACTCAGTCGGCAACTTCTTCAGGAAAATCTTGAACTCACCTGCGTGGAGAGTCAGATAAAACATGGATTACTCAGGAGTCCAAGGAGACGATGTCCACTCTGCAAAAGAACATCCATTCTGTACAGGTATCAATAACATTTCCAAAAAAACCAAACTGGGAAATGTTTCTGAGTGTTGAATCAAAGTAAACCAACAATTTTGGAAGGAAAGATCGCAAAACTCTTGCAAACTTGAAGCTTAGAGTGTCATGGCAACTCATTTCAGAGATATTCTAGGGAACAATTTATATGTTATCACATTTTGATGAAAACCCTCAAACAATGTTCCCCTCGACCTTCCAAACATGCTCATGGCTACCAAAAAGGAGCCTGGCTGCTACATAGCAAGACTGGAGTTCTAGCTTGAACAGGAGTTTCTGTTTACAATATGCAGCAGTAGGAAGTAACAGCAGGGGAGAGTCATGGTATTAAGAGGGAAATGACCAGGATGGAGGAAGCAGCTTGGAGAGAAAAGATGGAGGGGAGGGAAGGGGAGGGAAACTGACCAGTGTGATATGAGATATAGGTGGGATGGATATGACTGAGAGTGGAACCAGAGTGGTGGGGGAAAGGCTGGAATGGGCATGCTTGGGTGTAAGGGAGGTGGATAGGATTGGCAGTTGATGGCTGGGGGAAAGAACAATGCCAGGAAGAGGACAGAAAGATTGTTGGGGAGTGGGAGAAAGTGGGCAATGAGTGGCAGGGAGAAAAACAAAGATTCAAGGTGGCAATAGAAAAGATGACAACAAGGAGGAAAGGGCAATACTGTGGAGCAAGGTGATTGCAAAGGTCTATTGATTGACTTAAGGGAATGGCTTGATTGTTTCAGACATAAGCAAATAAAAAATTGTAGCAATAGAGAAATAGTTGTCTGAATGTAGTATTTAATCAAAAAGATCTGAAACATTGCTTAATGCAATTTAAAAACTGAATGGACAGTGCTATATCCCACTGGTGTGTGAGGCACAACATAAGTGATGATTCTTACTTTCTTTCTGACTATGTATGGCCATGGTTGCAAAGTGAATGTTTAGCTGGATAAAATTTCTAAGAATAAATTTATCCTCAATCTTTACTGCTCTCATACCTAAAAGGAAAATGTGCATCTATTTGGTGGGATAGAGAATGCAAGGAATGAGATATGGCACCAATGGTTGAAACGCAAATGATTATTGAGTTTTGAGAAGATTTGTAGCTCAGGTTGAGGATCTGGATGCAAGTTTGCTCACTGAGCTGAAAGGTTCATTTTCAGATGTTGTGTCACCATACTAGGTAATATCATCAGTGAGACTTCGGTGAAGCGCTGGTGTTAGTGACCCGCTTTTTATGTGTTTAGGTGGGTCACTAAAACCAGTGCTTCATCGGAGGGTCAGTGATGATATTACCTAGTATGGTGACACAACGTCTGAAAACGAACCTGCCAGCTCAGCGAACAAACTTGCATCCATGCAAATGATTTTCAAACTGTTTGAGAGGAAAGTCTGACTTTGTGGAAATTGCAGACAGAGTATATAGCTGCACAAATACATAAGTCTTTCGATATACTGCTGCATGATAATGTCCACACATATTAACTTAACTAATGTGTGTGGCCTTCTATAGGGTAAAGACTAAAGCTAAAATTAAATAGATTATGCATTTATCCAAATAATTTGAAAAGTGTTGCAACATCAGGTTTTTGAAAGCCTGTAAATTGTAACTTGTTTAAGTATAGTTGGCTTCTGCTTTTTGGCAAGGAAACAAATTGGCTCTTTCTGAAAGTCAAAGAAATAAAGGGAGGAATAATTAACAAAATTGCTAGGCTTCAAGCTGAGAATGTCACACTGCCAGAAAAAGTGATCAGCAAATGTCTTAAAAGATCATACTGTTCATGATTGTTCTGCTGCACAAGTGGTTTGTTGATGACATGAAAATTCCATTGGGTTTGCTGAGCTTTTTATGAAAATAAAATGATGAGCATGGGCAAACATAATGTAGAACATAGCATTAAGATTTATGACCACCAAATTTAGCTGCTTCAAGTTTGGCTTTTCTCGGTGCTAAGAGCACTGTTTTTGCTCTGAAATTCCACCCACATTGTGCACACAGACTTCTGGTGCAAGTTGCACTGGGTAATATTTCAGCAAATGTGTTAGCCTGCAAGCTGGGAGCACTTGTCAGAAGTATGCATAGTTGAGACATTGTGACGTCAATCAGCACAAAACGGAATTTATGGCAGCTCTAACAAATTTGAGTTAAACACTCCTGCTATGGTCCTTTTCCAATCTCAGACAGATGAGAACTCATTTGACATCTCTGCATCCACTTTCAGGTTAGTTGCTTCTTTATTTCTACTAACAGTAACTTTAATTGTGGGAAGTATTTGGTTGTGCAACGTCTGCTGAAGGATTTTGTTTTAACTAAAGAATTCAGCATGAACTGTTTGCTCTCAGATGTCAATGCAGTGGAACATTCCCCCACCCCCCCCACACTTTGGATGACAGCCCTACTATGAGAATGAGCAGAGGTGGCATGAAATAGGTCAAGCTGCTTGAAGGGGAAGGGCAGGGTCAAATTCTCAGACTTGAATCTCAATGAGTAATTGCGCATTTCATTTTCACTAAGAATGTCTTCACTGACATCTGCCACCTGTTGCAACCATAGCCATAGGCTGTGATGATACTGGATTAGTGGTGCTGGAAGAGCACAGCAGTTCAGGCAGCATCCGAGGAGCAGTGCTGTGGTTTTAAGAGGTGTGTTTTGTCCTGGTTTCATTTAGAGAGAGAGGTTGGGGGAGAGATGAAGAGCAATCTATGAGAAAATAAATAAGATGGGTGGTAAGTAGAACTATAGACCAGTGAGCCTGATGTCAGTGGTGGGCAAGTTGTTGGAGGAATCCTGAGGGACAGGATTTACATGTATTTGGAAAGGCAAGGACTGATTAGGGATAGTCAACATGACATTGTTTGTGGGAAATTATGTCTCACAAACTTGATTGAGTTTTTTGAAGAAGTAACAAAGAGGATTGATGAGGACAGAACGGTGGACGTGATCCAAATGGACGTCAGTAAGGCATTCAAAAAAGTTTCCCACAAGAGACTGGTTAGCAAGGTTAGATCTCAGGGAATACAGGGAGAATGAGCCATTTGGATACAGAACTGGTTCAAAGCTAGAAGATACAGGGTGGAGGTGGAGGGTTGTTTTTCAGACTGGATGCCTGTGACCAGTGGAGTGCCACAAGGATCAGTGCTGAGTTCACTACTTTTCCTCATTTATATAAATGGTTTCGATGAGAGCAGAAGAGGTCCAGTTAGTAAGTTTGCAGATGACACCAAAATTGGAGGTGTAGTGGACAACGAAGAAGGTTACCTCAGATTACAATGGTTCTTGATCAGATGGGCCAATGGGCTGAGAAGTGACAGATGGCATTTTATATAGAATAATGCGAGGTGCTACATTTTAGGAAAGCAAATGTTAGCAAGACTTATACAGTTAATGCTAAGATCCTGGGGAGTGTTGCTGAACAAAGTGACCTGGGAGTGCAAGTTCATAGCTCCTTGAAAGTGGAGTCGCAGGTAGATAGGATAGTGAAGAAGGCATTTGGTATGCTTTCCTTTATTGGTCAGAGTATTGAGTACAGGAGTTGGCAGATCATGTTGTGGCTGTACAGGGCATTGGTTAGGCCACTTTTGGAATATTGCATGCAATTCTGGTCTCCTTCCTATTGGAAGGATGTTGTGAAACTTGAAGGGTTCAGAAAAGATTTACAAGGATGTTGCCAGGGTTGGAGGATTTGAGCAATGGGGAGAGGCTGAACAGGCTGGGACTGTTTTCCCTGGAGCATCAGAGACAAAAGGATGACCTTATAGGGGTTTACAAAATTATGAGGGGCATGTATCGGGTGAATAGACAAAGCCTCTTCCCTGGGTAGTGGAGACCAGAACTAGAGGACATAGGTTTAGGTTGAGAGGAGAAAGATATAAAAGAGACCTAAGGGCAACCTTTTCATGCAGAGGGTGGTACATGTATGAAATGACCTGCCAGAGGATGTGGTGGAGTCTAGTACAATTGCAACATTTAAAATGCATCTGCATGGGTATATGAATAGGAAGGGTTTGGAGGGATATGGGCTGGGTGCTGGCAGGTGGGACTAGATTGGGTTGGGATATCATGGACAAACTGGACTGAATGGTCTGTTTCCATGCTATACATCTCTATATGACTCTATGTGAAGCCTTAGGCGTCTTTTTAAAAGTTGGAACATAGAAACAGTCTGAATGGGAGTGATCAGGCTCCCAACTATAGGCCCAGGGATTTCACATTTAGGATTCAGCAGTGGTTGCTGTTGACTTCTTGAAGGGGTAAAAAATATTTTTTGCACCTCTTTCAGTCACAGCCAAAAGCTGGGGTTTCTGTACCTGCTACCAGATTTAGAAGTCAATCTATTTTCTGAATTTGCCTTTTGCCAAGGGTGTGTAATGGGATGTTCCTATATTGCAACAGTTAATTTGTAATAGTCATTGTATCTATTATTCTGTTACGTTTTCCCAGAGTTAGGTTAATCCAATTCCTTCTTTATTTAGTTGTATTTTAATTATAATGGATGAATAAAGTTTATTTGGCTTAAAACCAGTAAAGTGACCAATCAAATTGCATCTAGAATGCAGCATCTTACATTTACCTTGAATGTAAGAAAAAAAATAAGGTGTCGACTATATTCCAAATATTTTGAGGGGGTTTGGTCTGATCCATAACCTGCTTCAGTGCAGGACTGTATTAAAAATGGACGAGAAAGTGTCTATGAGGATAAAAATTTATGAGGCTAAATCTTTCCAGGCTGGTAGGTGACATTTGAACTATTTTCCAGTTTATCATGTACTCTTGCATAACAGAGGTCACTGAGGCTCCATATTCCAAACCAACTGGATACAGAAAAATATCGGAGTGATAATATATCTGGTGATACAAGCTTAAGTCCCACCAGAATGAATGGTGAAACTTTAATTCAATTAATTAAGCAACCTAATGAAAGAAACCAGTCTTCGTCACAATGATCACGAAACTAATAGAATGTTGATTAAAAAAAAGGAATACAATTGTTTTCTCATGTTCCCATGGGAAATAAACCTGCTGCCGTTATCTGATCTGTTCTATGTGTGCCTCCAGATCCATCACAATGTTACTGATTCATAACTAGTCTCTGAAAAGGCCTAGCTAGTCCCACGCTTGCATTAAACAACTGGACAGATTGCTTGGAAGTGACATCGATACACTCTGCCCATTTAACCCGATAAAGCGCTCCTCACAAACATCTAGCACTTGTGATCAAGCTTAGCTAAGTCAGGCAACAACGGGTGGACCCATCATCATTGATGCTACTCTTCAACCATTTAATTCACTTCATGCTGAAAGCACTGGGAACAGCAAATACTATGGATCTGATGAAATCCCAGCAGTGCTGTGAAGACTTATGCTCGAGAGCAAGCATAGGCCAACCGAGCTGTTCCAGTACACCTACAATATTGTAGCCTCCCATCTCAATTGTTCAGGTTTCTCCTTAGAAAGCACTTTCAAAAGACTGAAATATTTGACTTTGAGCTTTATTTCCTTATTTTTCGACTTAATACTAAGAATTACTGCAATGTGTAACTTTGTTCTTTCTTTCTATCTTGTTCTTAAGATTCTGTACCTAGACACTTCTACTTAAGATGGTGCCTTGTGTGGTGACAGTATACACTATTCACTGTTCACCTAAACTTTTGTCCTTGAGTACAGTAAAATTTAAGTCTAATCCAGCCAATTACTGCCCCTTTATCTATGCACAATCCTCCTCTTCCAGCACTATGTTACCCTTGTTCCCTACTCAGCATGTGCAGATCCCATCTCTAAGCTATACTTCAGAGGATGTGCAGATCATTTTCTGAGCTGGTGACCATGACCATGAAAGCATGCTGTTTCTGCCTGTAGTCATGTGCCACTTTGACCTGCAAGAGAGAGTTAGGAATGTCAGTGAAAGTAATGGAAACTTTTTAGTTAATATGATTGTCATCTTCCAATACCCAACAATGTGTGTAAGCTATGGAATGCGGGTGTGAAGGTTGAGGTGTGTGGTGTTGTGGTGAGAATCTTTGATGGGTCTCTGACTGATGGAGGTTATTGAAGTGTGGTGCTTTGAGCAGTGCACAAAGTTGTTGGTGTGGGATTTTGCATTTCAAGATGACTTCACTAACCTTAACTGTTTGACCCAGGACACTGAGCATCATGTGCCTGGACAGCTGCTTCTACTGCCTTCTCAGAATTGGTCAGGAGGGATTTATGGCTTTTCATTAGTAGAGCATCTCTCTTCTCCTCTCAATCAATATGCAACACAACATCAAATGACCGTATAGAATACTTTCTGCTCTGCTCTAATTTTGCACTCAATTCACTCGCATTTCTCTCTTCCACAACTAGTTTCAGTAGCTACTCCAGTTGGAAAACACCTCCTAATTAATAAGTGCAGGCTGGCTTTAAGTAGTAAAGGAAAAACTCTGGAAGCCAGGCACCTGTAATGACAACAGAAAAAGCAACATGTCTGGCAGTATGTGTGGAGGGAGAAAAAGAGTTAAGATTTTTCAGCAAAATAAACCGTGTCATCAGAAGAAGAGTTTCATTCAACTCGAAGTGTTGATTTTGTTTTGCTCTCTGCGACTGCTGCCAGACTTGCTGAGAGGTTCCAGCGCTTTTCTGTTTTCATTTGGCTCTAAGCAGTGTTGACTAGCTGAAAATGATGCTTCTGTCACACAAACCCTGAGACCCTGCTGCAGCCTGTAGTCAAAAACACTGGCTCACGTAGCCATCATTAAGCTTCAGTGGACTTCACTTTGTGTCCTGCCTGCATCAGAAGTAGCAGGTGTAGGTAATGTGGAATTTGACATATATGGCACAGAAATAGGCTCTTGTGGCAATGCGGTAATATCTCTACCTCTCAGCTAGAAGGCTCAAGTCCCATCCACTCGGGAGGTGCATCTCTGAACAGGTTGGTCAAAAATACTAATACAACACATAAACAGGCCATTCAGCCCAATTAGGCCATACCAGTATTTATGCTGCACTTAACCTCCTCCCATTTTTTATCATCCATCATTGTAACCATCTACTATCTTCTTTCTTATACTTGTTTAGCCTCCCCTGAAATGCACCTGCTTTATTCACTTCAATCATTCAGTCATCTCTCCCAGCTTCCATTGTGGGAAATCTCCATGCTCACACCACAATTTGGATTAAAAGGTTTCTTCTGAATTCTTTATTGAATTCTATCTTACGTTAATGGCCTCCTTTTATGCTTTTCCTTACAAGAGGGAAATGTCCCATCACAATGTTTCTTAATTTCAATGACATCAATTAGGTCACCAGTCCACCTTTATTTTTCAAGAGAAAAAGACACTCACCCAGTTAGTCATGCATTGCAATTCCATTCCTGTTTTGGGGCATGTCCAAATTTGCGGTCTATGTCTCATGAGATCTCACATCACTAACAGGTGCTAGAGGCATTTAATAATCTTCAAAACTATGTCCACATCAGAGAAATTCAATGTCAGATTTTGAGATTGTGTTGAATAATCATCGTAAGTGTTTAGCAATAAAAGCCCCATCTCTGTGATAAATGGAATCAACTGACAGTTTGCATTACCAGCAATATAGAGTCATCACTCTCAACTGTCGCCCAACATTGATGCAAACTGCTCTTGCCCTACTTAAAAATTACTGATGGACAGAATGTGACCATCCAAGCTCTTTACAAAATCAAACAGCAATGCATTTTTTTTGCGTACATTCTGAATACCTTTGGTGCCTTGCACAGAGAATGGATTTATCGCTCTTGCCAGACTTTCAGAACTAAGAGTTGTATCTTGACATACAACTTAATCTCAGATATCTGTATCCAAACTGACATTGGTCAACCTCCATTTTATTATCAGACCTGGCAAATCCTTTCAAAGGTTAAACAATCTCATCAGATGCATTGTCACAGTTAAAACAATACAATATAATTTTTATTCTGAAACAAACCAAGGGATGGTAAGTGTTTGAATTCCACACTTGAGTAGGGTTTGACAATGACCCAGGATTATCCCAGAATGTCTTTCATTGAATACTTAAACCTCCTGAGATAGATTGGAAGGAAAGTGATACAATAACATGAAAACAAATTATTTTTCATTGATTCATTTTGAATAGTTTTGTTTATTAGGTATAGAAGTATTAGACCAGAGATAAAGGGTCATGTGAATGAGTGCCGTGTTTGGAGACAGGAGGCCATTGAAATAAACCTCCAGATATTCAACAACCCAGGGTTAGATACCCAATGATGAGATGCTCTTTTAAGAAGCATCTCAAAATGACTGCCAGAAATGACTGCCAGACTACTGAGACCCCTTCATATCATGGTAGCCCACAAACCCACCAACACACTAAAACAGCAGCTAATGAACTTGAAAGACCCTATACAGACAACAAGCAAAACTAATGTCATTTACAAAATACCGTGCAAGAACTGTAACAAACACTACATTGGACAAACAGGCAGAAAACTAGCCACCAGGATACATAAACACCAACTATCCACAAAAGAACATGACCCACTCTCACTTGTATCCTTATGTACAGATGAGGAAGGACACCACTTCGACTGGGACAATACATCCATTCTAGGACAAGCCAAACAGAGACACGCACGAGAATTCCTAGAAGCATGGCATTCCAACAGGAACTCTATCAACAAACACAGTGACTTGGATCCCATTTACCACCACTGAGAAAAAGAACAGGAAATGGCATCACCACAGGAAATGATCTCACTGCAGGAAATAATGTCACCAACCCAAGGAAACCAACTTTAACCCAAGGAAACCAATTGAAATTCAACTTAAATTTTTCAACCTTACTCAAATCTGTTTACCCAGTTCTATTTGGATTAACTCTTTAAACTGCACAACCCAGACGAATAATTGGCTCAAGGTTCATTTCCAAAAAAATGACATGATTCATAGCAACATGGGAGTGGGAATGATGCTTGCTGAGTATTTTCAAAGAGTGCGGCCTCTGGTATTGGACAAGTTGCAGGATTAGGATTGGAGAGAAATAAATACAATACTATCCACTTTGGCATAATATGAAGATGAAGGCGGGCACAATTAATTTCTCCATTCACAATTAATTGTCAAATATTGTACATTGCCCCCTCCACTGCCCTCAATGTGCATTCATACAAATGCTATTGCAAACCATTAGAAGGAGAAAGAATTATTCCAGCTCACCTGACGCTTCAAACTCTTTGTTGTAGTTGGTCCAGGTGTCTGTTACCCACAGCAGGCTGTTCTCCAAGGCTTGGATATCCATGTAAGGACAGTTACACTCTGGGTACTTGGGTGTACACTGGCACCAGCAGTCATGGTTTTTGCAGATGAAGCTGCCCTCCGAGTTACAGGCGATGTAACTGAGAGCAGCTTCAACAAACCGTTCCCGTAGGTGCACAGGCAGAACGTTCTGTAGGCCTGGAATAACAAGGACAATGAAAGGTTACATACACACACACACACACACAGACACAAATGGGAATAAAACTATCACCATTTTCTCACCAAAGCTCGACAGTAAATGTGCATCACTGATACATACAGTAGCCCGGAGGGCCTCCGAGTTTAGCTCATCTCTCATGCGATCGGGTTGCTAAAAATGGCTTCAGCAAGGCTGGGCTGGGAATAGGATGTGGGAGCAGGGAAAGTATGTTTATGCCCTTGTTCTGACACTGCAGTGGGTGAAGATGTTCACATATAAAAGTCAGAGGAGAACAGGAATGGGGGGGACTGAGCTCTTGTATAGTGCCAACAGGCCGTCATTGTCTGTGGAACCATCAGAACTGCACTCCAGTGTAATTGTTCAGTGGGTGCATGTGTCCGTGAAGATCTATCCAAGTATGAACTGCAGCAATCTCTGTGCTGTGAATAAGTGAAGGCTGCCAGTGGGCTGTGTCTCAGAGGCAAAGCAGACAGTGTCCATGGAACAATATCTTTAGATGTATCAGCAAGGATTGACTGTTCACCTCACCTGTGTACATAAGATAGCCTTAATTCACAGAAGACATTAACCACAGCCAGAAATTCAATAAAAATCTGTGAATACTGCAAATCTGCTTGCACTATGTCAATTCATAAATACATCAAGATACTGGGTGTCAAACACGTCTTTGTCCTGTTGCATTCAGTGCTGGTTTGAAGCAGAGCCGCAATATCTCTAGTCTTTCTGACTCACTGTACCCTCATTGCCCTCTCAGGTAGACTTAAAAGTTTATTTTGGCCTGGTACCATTGGAAAAGCAGCAAGTGATGCTGTCCCAGAGTCCTGGCCAATATTTCTCTCTCAGTCAGTGTTACTAAGGCTAATCCGAAAAATCCCATAACGAAAAGCTCGAGCCATCTTTCAAAAATGATGGTGGATCATTAAACAATTAATTTAAGGACAAGATTCCACAAACATTCTCATTGCAATCACAATCACCTTGAGACTTCTTGATCCATCTCAGCTACCTCCTGAGGTCCTCTGCTTCACAAATGCCAGTTTTCAGCAAACTCTGCTCACTATGTGGGAAATGCCAGTGTGCAATGGATTGAGCAAAGTCTATGGTCCTGATAACATCAATGCTATAGAGTCAATACATTGTGTTCCAGAGGTAGCTATGTCCCTAGCCAAGCTGTTCAGGTACAACTACAACACCAGCATTACCCAACCATAATGGGAAATCACTCAACAGTCTTGCTCAGGAAATACAGGACAAATTCAATCTAGCCAATTACCACGCCATCAAGTCTACTCTTAATTATCAGCAAAGTGAAGGAAGGGATTAAGAATTGTGCTATCAACTCATGCATGTTCACCAATTGTGGGAAAAGATCTGCTCCCTGCCTACCCATAGTAGGTCTACACAGAACATAGGAAAGCAAATTTGGCCAAATATACCAGAAACACCCAGAATGCCTCAGCAGTGACCAAACAGGCTGACAAGTGAAACCAGACAGCACTCGCAGACAAGGGTATACACTTCCCAAAAGACAGTAACAATACTCGGTCAACACAGCTGTCTCAAACCCCTGAGGACAGTCTCATAACACAGCAATACCAAAGCTACACCAAGGAAAGGTCAGACGGAGAGGCACCACCAAGGACATCACTCCCAGGACAGGGACAATGGAAGCACCTTATTGTTTCAAAAGAGACATTCTCACCAACCTGCAAGAAGAACTGAAATCTCCTGATCCCATCAAGAACACATTGATACTGTCAGGATGTTCCATTGTATCGACAATCAGGACATTCTTCCGGTAACTGTTTTTCATTTATCATCATTGTATCTGGATTACTCAATTTCCAAATACATTGTATCTTGCCCCATTTTAATTAACCTTATTTTACAAGATTCTTATAAAACCTGGCTTCATCTTCAGCTCGAAGAAGAGAATCCTTGATCTCCCTGTACAGACTGTCAGTGTCAGCCTAGTCAATTTCTCTTCCAGCAATATCACTTGTAATAAACCGCTTGTCAATTTCATCCAATCTGGTTTCTGTGGTCTCAGCTTTATTGGGCTAATTTCTCCGAATCCAATGGTCAGCTTGGATTCCACCAGGACCACTTAGCTCCAGACCTCATTACAGCTTTTGTATTGGAATATTTTCCAAATAACTTGATGAAAATTATCTCATTGTTATTCCAGGTTGGCTGTTGGGTTGTGCCCACAGTGCAAAAAGGGGCAGCAAGATGGCTCAGTGGGTAAAACTGCTTCATAGCACCAGGAACCTGGGTTCAATTCCTGTCTTGAACAACTGTCTGTGTGGAGTTTGCACATCCTCCCCGTGTCTGTGTGGGTTTCCTCAGGATGCTTTGGTTTCCTCCCACAATCCAAAGATGTGCAGGTCAGGTGGATTAGCTGAGCTAAATTGCCCCTAGTGTCCAGAGCTGTACAGGCTAGTTGGGTTAGCTATGGGAAATGCAGGTTTATGACATAGGGTAGCGGTAGGTTGGGGTGGGGTGGAGGGTCAGTGTGGACTTGTTGGGCAAAATGGTCTGCTTCCACACTACAGGGATTCGATGAAAGGTAGTCTATAGACTGTAAAGCATTTGACAAATCCTGAACTTGTGAATGTGTTTGTGTTACTGTGCTAATATTTCATGTACAAAGATACAGCTGAATTGGAGGTAGGGGGTGATGACCATGAAGTAGTTACAGTTGAAAAATATTTGAAGGCATATATTTGGGTTGAATGAATAAAAGCTCATTAGCGAGGTATTTATGTGGAGGCTCTGGTTGATGTTGCACTGATATTCAGGCCTTCTGTATGTAGACTGATGATCATTCAGCTGTGTGGTTCACTTTCACAAACAGGGTGTCTGGTCTGGGAAGATGAGGGCCTACATTACCCACATAAAAAAGGGAGGGAGGGACATGGCTTGGATAAAGAGGTGCTGAGCTTTTTTTTAAGGATGGAAAGCCGGTGAACTTCATGGGAAGCTCCATATCAAGAGAATTGGTTTAACCGATTCTGTTTGAAGTGTTTTTGGTTGTGTGTATGTATGTGTGTGTGTGTGCGCGCACATGTCTGTGCGTGTGCATGTCTGTGTGTGCCTGTGCGTGTATGTGCACACGCGCACTTGTGTGTGTGTGTGTGGGTGTGTATGTGTGTGTGTGTGTGTAAGTGAGAGAGAGTGTGTGGGGTGGGCTTGGATTAAATCCAGAGAGGAGGGAGGGATAATAAAGGTGATAGGAAGTCAGGGCATCTAACAAGCAAGCAGAGTGAGTTTTGTTTAGCAGTGTATTCATTATCTCAAAACTCCCTTTGACATGATGCACTGTTGCCAGTTTCAGATAATGGTCTGAGTACAATCATTCCCAGGAGAGTTATTACTGAAACAGCATTTTCATCAATAGACTTCAAACTAAATCGATACGTATTATTTCCTTGCATTTCAAAACCCCTGAAGCTTGTTATCAAGATATACTGAGTGAAGATTCAACATTGGCTTGCTGTGGCATCCCCTGTAGATAAAACACACAAACTGGCATCACACAGAACTGTTCTCTGGTGAAGTTACACAGAGCCAAAGAAAAGCAGAGCACACTCAAAAACCACACAGCAGCAGCCTATATCTGTTGATACAACGTAGGCGCTGAAAGCCAGACTGAAAGTTTGGCCAGCTGCCGGCCAAGCTTAATAGGTCAGGCAGCATCCGAGGAGCAGGTAAATCGATGCTTCATCAGGAATGCAGGACTTATGCCCGAAACGTCGATTCTCCTGCTCCTTGGATGCTGCCTGACCTGCTGTGCTTCTCCAGCAGCACACTTTCAACTCTGATCTCCAGCATCTGCAGTCCTCACTTTTTTCCTGCCTAACTTAAAGCCACACAACAGTTTTCAACAATTCAACACGGCCCAAGGGACTAGAACAAAAGGGCGAACACAAGACTTGGACGGAATACCAGCCCAGGCATTGTGCAAACGGTTAATTAGACTGTTCATGCACCAGGATACCTCAGGGCTTAGACTGCAGGCAGATCCAAAAAGCCCTTCAACTGAAATGTGAGAAAGTCAATGCCATTGTACATTAAACTCATGAATCGGCCCATTAAGTCCAATTCCACTTGCCATGAAAAAATCCAGTCAGGTCCATTCTCTGCTCAATCCCCATAATTTTATTGTCTTACAACCTTTTGAAAATCATGGATTGTTTCTGTTTTGTTCCTCATGTTTGGGTGGGGCGGGGGCAGGGGCCTGTTGTTTGCCTTTGATAATTCTGCAATAATCCATTATATTTTAACACAAGTTTTATTTGCATTATAACACTACATATAGATATACATATAAAACTAACTCTTCCATGTGATCCCTCTGCAACTCTCAATTGGATCGTGGTTGCTGAAACTGCCTCTTGTTGCTGTATTTTTGCCTTCACTTCCTTAGAGTGAAAAGACAAATTGATAGTGTGATTGGCTAGAACGTCATGTGGTATATACCTTTTGATCGCTTTCCCATGACTGAATATTACTTAGGAAGTTCTTCTCTAGATTCTGCACAGCTTACTTTTTATAGCAACTTCATCTGTTTTAATGATCAACTTCAATTTTATGCATGCTACCCTGCAAAGAAGTGAAATGTATTAAAGATATAAAATAGATCAGTTATTACTCTAGCTTTATATGTTTAACTTGCCATGATGTGATCTTTGAATTTCAACTTTGTCCCTACTCACTTGAGTGAAAAGGTTTACCATTTGATCTACTTTAACCGTCTTAATTTGTCACACAAAATACTAATGCCTGTACCAGTGACTTACTTAAACTTGGTAAGATTTAACAACCAGTATTTACTGCCTGGATTATTGATTTTTTTCTCAGGATGTCTAACTTATTTGACTCTCCCATTTCTTGGATGTAATTACATTGTAAATTTGTTCACTGTTTATTTTCTTCACTTGCACGACTAGAGTGTAGCATTTCTTGAAATGATCGTGTTGGTATGACTGTAGCATTCAGCTCCACCTGCTGGGCAAGCTTCTTTCTTTTGTGCCTTATTCTGCTGTATCTGAAGCATTTGAAAATGGTGGTTGGCATGCTGTCAGTACTTTTGATTGTTTTTAGACATGCTTCCTGCTCATGGGGCTACTTACTGTACTAACTTGCTTCAGTATCGCCCTGCACTATACCCTGGTTTAGCTGCCAGACCTCAGATTGTCTCTCAAACTGTATCAGTATTAAGCTCTTCTTAGACTGTTAAAAACCTGACAATGCCCCTATCATGCCAACTGTGCAGTTGCACATTAATGTCTACCTGATATCTCAGTGTGCACAATTGCTGGTAATCCAGGAAGATCACTGATGAAGGAATCAATAGACTCCTGTGGTGTCCGTCTCTGTTTATTAAATCTAAGTCATACGCTGACTGAATCTTTTCAGATACTAACATATGCATTGATGACTTTCAGGAATTCATTGTGAGGAGGTTAGATTACCTACAGTGTGGAAACAGGCCCTTTGGCCCAACAAGTCCACACTGACCCTCCAAAGAGCAACCCACCCAGACCCATTTACCTCTGACTAACGTCCCCAACACTATGGGCAATTTAGCATGGCCAATTCACCTAACCTGCACATTTTTGGACTGTGGGAGGAAACCAGAGCACCTGGAGGAAACCCAAAGAGCAACCCACCCAGACCCATTTACCTCTGACTAACTTCCCAACACTATGGGCAATTTAGCATGGCCAATTCACCTAACCTGCACATTTTTGGACTGTGGGAGGAAACCAGAGCACCTATAGGAAACCCACACAGACATGGGGAGAATGTGCAAACTCCACACAGACAGTCACCCGAGTTTGGAATTGAACCTGGGACTCTGGTGCTGTGAGGCAGCATTGCTAACCACTGAGCCACCGTGCCGCTCCAGCTTTCAGCCACCTGTGATCTGGCCACGAGACAACTGACCCAATTGTCCTGGTTTTCTTACTGCAACCCCTATTGGATACCTGGTAAAGTGTTTTCTCCAGTTATCCCACACGTGCGCCAGCTGCAAGCCTTCTTTTGGCAAATGCTGTGATGGTGGTAGAGGTGATTCCATTATCTTGCCTGCTCGAAACTCTGCTGCTAATTTGAGACCCTCTCCCAGTCCCAGAATGCAATGGCTGATGCTGGTCATTTAAAGACCTTTACTGTTCTTTCCTCCAATTATACAAATGTTATTTTTACTGTGGATTTCCACAGCAATAGTCTTTCTTTTAGTTCTGGCTGTCTTTTGGTTTCTTCTGAAAAGCGCTTCACAGTTTCATGTGTTCCCATCTTGTTGCAACTACGTTCTGTATTCAGGCTGGTGTCATGGGAAGAATCCTATTTCTCTTAAATGATTCTGCAGTAGCCAAGGGACATTTTATCACAACCTTTATATACATAGTAACACTACAATCGACATTGATCTACACTAACTCAATGTGTCTCCTTAGTTATGCGATGTAACATTATCATTATATCATGATCAAATGAGCTCATAGTGTTTACCCCTGCTTTTTTTTGCTGAATACCCAGTCAATATCAGCTAAATAGGACAGCCTCTCTTCAAGTTATCTAAACCTATCATAATCTTGTAAACGTTTATCAAGTCTTCCCTTCGTATTCCTTTTGGCTAAGGAAAATAATCCCAGCTTCTCTAACCTAACTTTCTACTTAAAACTCCTCCATCGTTAGTGCCATTTTAGAGTCATAGAGTCATAGAGATGTACAGCAAGGAAAGAAATCCTTTGGTCCAACTCATCCATGCTGACCAGGTATCCTAACCTAATCTCATCCCATTTGTCAGCACTTGTCCCATATCCCTCTGTACCCTTCCTATTCATATACCCATCCAAATGTCTTTTGAATGTTGTAATTGTACCAGCTTCTACCACTTCCCCTGGCAGCTCATTCCACACACGTACCACCCTCTGTGTGAAAACATTGCCCCTTAGGTCTCTTTTATATCTTTCCCCTCTCACCATAAACCTATGCCCTCTAGTTCTGGACTCCCTCACCCCAGGGAAAAAAAAAACCTTGTCTATTTATCCTATTCACGCCCATCATGATTTTACAAACCTCTATAAGGTCACTCCTCAGCCTCCGAAGCTCCAGGTAAAACAGCCACAGCATATTCAGCCTCTCCCTGTAGCTCAAACCCTCCAATCCTGGCAATTTCCTTGTAAATTGTTTTCTGAACCCTTTCAAGTTTCACAACATCCTTCCAATAGGAAGGAGACCAGAATTGCACACATATTCCAAAGTGGCCTAACCAATATCCTGTACAGCTGCAACATGACTTCCCAACTCCTATACTCAATGCTCTGACCAATTAAGGAAAGCATACCAAATGCCTTCTTCACTATCCCATCTACCTGCGACTCTATTTTCAGGGAACTATGAACCTGCACTCCAAGGTCTCTTTGTTCAGCAACACTCTCCAGGACCTTACCGTTAAGTGTATAAGTCCTGCTCTATTTGCTTTTCCAAAATGCAGCACCTCACATTTATCTAAATTAAACTCCATCTGTCATTTCTCAGCCCATTGGTCCATCTGATTAAGACCCTGTTGTACTCTGAGGTAACCTTCTTTGCTGTCCACTACACATCCAATTTTGGTGGCATGTACAAACTTACTAACTATATCTCCTATCTTCACATCCAAATCATTTATATAAATGATGGAAAACAGTGGACCCAACACCGATCCTTATGGCACTCCACTGGTCACAGGCCTCCTGTCTGAAAAGCAACCCTCACCACCACCCTCTGTCTTCTATCTTTGAGCCAGTTCTGTATCCAAATGGCTAGTTCTCCCTATATTCCATGAGATCTAACCTTGCTAACCAGTCTCCCATGAGGAACTTTGTTGAATGCCTTACTGAAGTCCATATAGATCACATCTACCGCTCTGCCCTCATCAATCCTCTTTGTTACTTCTTCAAAAAAATTTAATCAAGTTCATGAGACACGATTTCTCACAAAGCCATGCTGACTATCCCTAATCAGTCCATTTTGTTAAATTTCTTCTGCATCCTCTCAGGAGCTCTAACATCCTCCCTAAAATGTGGTGTTCAACTGTCACTGAACCTGAACCAGAGATTGGTAAAGGTTTAGCGTATCCTCTCAGCTTTTGTAATTAATGCATCTATTTATGAAGCCCAAGTTCCTCTATGCTTTGGAAACCATTCTCTCAATATGTCCTGCTACTTTCAAAGATTGATATCCATGTACCCACAGATCCTTTGCTCCTGCACATTACCTACAACTCTGCATTAAATCTGTGTTGCCTCTGTCTATCCTTTAGGTCAAAAAGCATCACTATTTAAAATTCTACCTGCCACTTGTCTATCCATGCTGATAGCCTATATCATTATGCAGATGATTCATATTATCCTCACTGTTTTCCATTCCTCCCCACTGGCAAAGTTTGAAATTGCTATCTGTGTTCTAAACTCCAAGTCATTTATGTACAGTAAATAAAAAGCAGCGATACGAGCTCTGAGGCTAGTGGAGTAACAAGACTTCCAATCTTCTAGCGTGAGAGGCAACTGTTTACCATGATTCTGTCCCTTTTTTATAATCCAGTAGAACATTAACACATTTGTCTCATGAGTTCTAACTTTGCAAACAAGTCTCTTATGTGGTACTTTGTAAAATGCCTCCTTGAAAGCGATATACACAACATCCACAGCATTCCTTTCATCATCCTTCTCTGTCATTTCATCAAATATTTTAAGTCGTCAAGTATGATCTGCCTTTGATTAATTCAAACCTCTCCAAGTAGCTGCTGATTTTTATCTGATTATTTTGTTATGGTTGTTAAACTAAATGGCCTGTGGTGGCTCAGTGGTTAGGACTGCTGCCTCACAGAGCAAGGGACCTAGGTTCAACTTCAGCCTCAAGTGACTGTGTGGAGTTTGCACATTCTCCCCTTGTCTGCATGGGTTTTCTCCAGGTGCTTTGGTGTCCTCCCACAGTCCAGAGATGTGCAGATTAGATTGATTGGCCATGCTAAATTGCCCATAGTGTCCAGGGATATATAGGTTAAGTGGATTAGTCTTGAGAAAGACGGGGTTACTAGGATAGGGTAAAAGAGTGAGTCTGGGTGAGATGCTCTTCGGAGGGTCAGTGTGAACTTGTTGCGCTGAATGGCCTGTTTCCACACTGTCAGGATTCTGTGATTCAAGACGGGCTGAGAACATATTGATTGATATGGTTCTCCTGGGCAAATTTCAGAAATCCATCCTCCCTCCCACACAGGCTCCTTACTCTAAATGCCAACATTATCCCAATCAATCTTTGAGCAATCACAATCCTCAAAAATACCATTCCATACCACTTTCACCTCACTGATTTCCATTTTAAATCTGTATCGCATTCTTTCCCTTACCATTTGGACCCTCCATTTTCATCCTAACTCTGACCAAACGTATTCCGTCCTTGCTTCCTTTCTTTCTGATGTCACGTGGTCTTCCTTAATAAGTCCCACCACCCCATCTTCATTTCATCTCTTGTAGCTTTTTTGATGTGGAGGTGCTGATGTTGGACTGGGGTGGACAAAGTCAAAAATCCCACAACACCAGGTTACAATCCAACAGATCTATTTGAAATCACAAGCTTTTGGAGGACTGTTCCTTCAAGTGAAATCAAAGCTAGTGATTTCAAAAAAATCCTGTTGAACTATAGCCTAGTCATGTAACTTCTAACTTGTTTGAATACTTCATATTCTTTGTTAAGTACCCAGTTTTGCCATTTATAAGCCTTCTTTCCATTATTGTCCCAACATTATATTTCTGAATGGCTTTTTATGCTCGTAACTCACCAATCTTATTCACCACAGTTTGTACATTTACATACATGCATTGTAATCCTGCCTTTACATTCATTGCTAGTCCCATCTGACTCTATTCTTAAGATGGATCTAATGCCTTCTCTGCCTGCCGAAAACTCTTACTTTGTGTACACTGATCTTCAGGAAGTCAGGAAATTATTTTCGAGATTGATCAAAGGCCTATCTAAAAAGAGGGACATTTTGCTGAGTTATATTTGATAATGACTGTCCCATTTGTCCATACTTGAACTGAATTCCTCATGCCTTAGAAAGACCCCTCAATTAATCAAGCAAGATCATTTAACACTTTATTAAATATCAGACAGAAAGCCCAACCTGGATTTTGTTCAGAATTATCAGGAGTATGTTAAGAATTGGAGCAGTTTGGGGATCTTCAAATTGGATCCTCCACTGCAAGTGCAGTATTTTATTAGTAATTAACCCGCTCTGATTCATTTAAAACAGTCTTCTCCTTCGCAATCAACAGATTCTCCAACAGAACAAAGGCAAGAGTCTTTTTTAGGTTTTCAATGGAGCAATCAAACACAGATTCCAGCAAAAGCTATCCAGTGGTCACCCTTTCACCTCATACCTCCCTTCATTGGTCTCGTAAAACCACTCAGAACTGTACTTGATAAAGTACTTTGAAGAAACTGCTGGAGCAATGAGTTTATGAAGAGATGAAATACAGGTATACATCCTTGTCATAAACATGGATACATGCATGCAGTGTGACCAACACTTCTTTGTAGCCTTGTAATGATATTACTTTAAGCTTTTAATACACTTTGCCTTTGCAATAAATATATTTTGAAAGGGCTATTAGTGTGATTGCCAAAATTAAAATGTGGAGCTTATTCAAGGAACAGCTACTGCGTGTCCTTGTTAAGTATGTTCCTGTCAGGCAATGAGGAAGTGGTCGAGCGATGGACCTGTGGTTTACTAAAGTTGAATCTCTTGTCAAGCGGAAGGAGAAGGCTTATGTTAGGATGAGTCGTGAAGACTCAGTTAGGGTACTTGATAGTTAAAAGTTAACCAGGAAAGACTTAAAGAGAGAGCTAAGAAGAGCCAGGAGGGGACATGAGAAGTTGTTGGCAAGTAGGAGCAAGGAAAAACCTAAAGCTTTCTTGGTATATCAGAAATAAAAGAATGACTCGAATAAGATTAGGGCCAATCAAGGATAGCAGTGGGAAATTGTGCATGGAGTCCAAGGAGATAGGGGAAGTGCTAAATGAATATTCTTTGTCAGTATTCACACTGGAAAAAGACAATGTTGTCGAGGAAAATACTGAGGTACAGGCTACTGGACTAGATGGGATCGATGTTCACAAGGAGGAGGTGTTAGCAATTCTGGCAAGTGTGAAAATAGATAAGTCCCCAGGGCCGGATGCAATTTATCCTAGGATTCTCTGGACAGCCAGGGAGGATGTTGAAGAGCCTTTAGCTTTGATCTTTATGTCATCATTGTCTACAGGAATAATGCCAGATGACTGGAGGATAGCAAATGTTGTTCCTTTGTTCAAGAAATGGAGTAGAGACCACCCTGGTAATTATAGACCAGTGAGCCTTACTTCGGTTGTGGGTAAAGTTTTGGAAAATGTTATAACAGATTGGAGTTACAATCATTCCAGAAAGGAATAAGTTAATTAGGGATAGTCAACATGGTTTTGTGAAGGCTAAGTCATGCCTCACAAACCTTATTGAGTTCTTTGAAATGGTGACCAAACAAGTGGATGAGGGTAAAGAGTTGATGCATTGTATACAGATTTCAGTCAGGCATTTGTTATGGTTCCCCATGGGAGGCTATTGCACAAAATACAGAGGCATAGGATTGAGGGTGATTTAGCGGCTTGGATCAGAAGTTGGCTAGCTGAAAGAAGACAGAGGGTGATGGTTGATGGGAAATGTTCATCCTGGAGTTCAGTTACTAGTGGTATACTGCAAGGATCTGTTTTGAGGCCATGTCATTTTTATAAATGATCTGCATGTCATTTTTATAAATGATCTAGATGAGGGTATAGAAGAGTGGTTTAGTAAATTTGCAGATGACACTAAGGTCAGTGGAGTTGTGGATAATGATGAAGGATGTTGCAGGTTACAGAGGGACATAGATAAGCTGCTGAGCTGGGCTGAGAGGTGGCAAATGGAGTTTAATGTGGAAAGGTGTGAGATGATTCATTTTGGAAGGAGCAACAGGAATAAAGAATACTGGGCTAATGGTAAGATTCTTGGTAGTGTCGATAAGCAGAGAAACCTTGGTGTTCGTGTACATAGATCCTTGAAAGTTGCCACCCAGGTTGATAGGGTTGTTAAGAAGGCATACGGTGTGTTAGCTTTTATTGGTAAAGGGATTGAGTTTCGGAGCCAAAAGATCATGCTGAAACTGTACAAAACTCTGGTGAGGCCACACTTAGAGTATTGTGTACAGTTCTGGTCATGGCATTATGGGAAGGATTTGGAAGCTTTGGAGAGAATTCAGAGGAGATTTACTGGGATGTTGCCAGGTATGGAGGGAATGTCTTCTGAGGAAAGGCTGAGGGACTTCAGGCTGTTTTTGTTAGACAGGAGACGGTTGAGAGGTGACTTAATTGAGAAAAATAAGGTAATCAGAGGGTTAGATAGGTTGGACATTGAGAGCATTTTCCCTGGGATAGCAGTGGCTAGTGCAAGGGGACTTGGTTAAATTGAGGGTTGATAGATATAGGACAGATATCAGAAGTAGTTTCTTTACTCAGAGAGTAGTAGGGACACGGAATGCACTGCCTGCAACAGTAGTAGACTTGCCAATTTTAAGGGCATTTAAATGGTCATTGGATAGACATATGGATGAGAATGGGCTCCTCGGATGCAGCCTGACCTGCTGTGCTTTTCCAGCACCACTTTAATCTAGACTCTGGTTTCCAGCATCTGCAGTCCTTGTTTTTACCTATGGATGAGAATGGAATACTGCAGGATAGATGGGCTTCAGATTAGTTTCACAGGTCGGTGCAACGTTGAGGGTCACAGGGCCGGTACTGCACTGTAATGTTCTATGTTCTATGTTCTAAGACTGAACAGAATAGAACAGGAACTTAAATCCAAGCAACGATCATTTCCTGCATTGGCTAATTTTGTTTCAGCTAATTTGTTTTTGGAGGTGTTTGAGGTGTCTGAGTGACTTGGTACGTGTGGTAAACTCTATTTCTCAACAAACAGCTCCATCCCTCTCTTTGGTAGACTGAACCAAACTATTTGCAACTGTGACATCGACCCTGAGATGAGTTTCAAACCCACAATATCCATGCCATCACCAAGGTCATATTTTTGCACCTTCAATCTTGCCTCAGCTCAATTTTTGCTGAAAGCCCCATCCAGTGCATTGTGACCTTTATTGACTATTCCAAAACATTCCTGGCCAGTTCTACCTTCTGTGAACCTCAAGTAATCCAAAACCTGGCTACGTGCCCTCAATCGCACCTAATCCCACTTCACTCACTCTATTGCCTTTCAGTCAATTGATTTAAAATTCACATCTTGATTTTCAGATCCCACAATGGTCTCAACCTTCTCTATCACTGTAATCTCCTCCAACCTCACAACCTCTAAGATATTTGCACTTATAATTCTGATCTCCTGAATATCCCCAAACGTAGTCGCTCCACCATTGGCAGCTGTCTTCAGCTGCTCATGCTGTGGAATTCACTCCTTAAATCTTCCTAGCGTTTCTTTAAGAAAATCCTTAATACCTCCCTACCTCTTAGACCAAACTTTTAGTGAGCAGGCCTATTCTCATCTTTTATGGTTTGGTACCTAACTTTTCTTTATAATGCTTTTGTGAAGGACCTTGAAACCTTTTATGTTAAAGATGTTCTGTAAATATAAGTTGTAGTTGTTAACATTAAGGGTTTAAGGAAAGAACCTTTTCTTTGGCTGTAGCCCAGATACTGAAGGATTGAAATGATCTTGAATAATTAAATGAATGGATCCATTTCCAAAGCATTCCTCCGTTCATTATTCTTACAAAGCTTCATGAGTTCACCAAAATAAGTTACAAAAATGGAGAGGAAATCAGCACATGGATAAATTAGTGTGTTGGTTACTGTAACTGCATGGTATAATTTCAGACTCCACAGAACATTTTTCATAAGGAAACACCAGTATGTACCACACAAATCTATGTCATACTCTTTAGTTTATGATGAGTATTCCCCTCTAAAAGTGTCTGTGATAAAATGTAAAATATCAATAACTGTTCTTGCAGAAGCTCAATTGATTTTTCACTACATAAATAAAGCTGACTTTGATTTATAGAAAGGCATAACAGGGAACTGCCCAACTTATGTATATGTCAGATGTTCTGGGTACATTAGGTGCCATTATATTTATAACCGGTAATTATAGTCATTGAGTTATACAGCACAGAAAGAAACCCTTTGGTACAACCAGTCTATGCCGACCAGATATCCTAAACTAATCTAGTCCCATCTGCCAGCATTTGGCCCAGACCCCTTTAAACCCTTCCTATTCATATCCCCATCCAACCTTTTGAATGTTGTAATTGTAGCTACCACCACCACGTCCTCTGGCAGCTCATTCCATGCACATACTATCCTCTGCATGAAATAATTGCTCATCAGGTCCCTTTTAAATTGTACCCCTTTCATTTTATATCTATGACTTCTGGTTTTGGACTCCTGTACCCTTGACTATTCACCCTATCCATGGCTCTCATGATTTTCTAAACCTATGTAAGGTCACCCCTCAGCCTTGACACTCCAGGGAAAAAAAACCCAGCCAATTCAGCCTGTCCCTCTAGCTCCATTCCAAGCACATCCTTGTAAGTCTTTTTGGAGCGCTTTCAAGTTTAACGTTAAAAATCATACAACACCAGGTTATAGTCCAACATGTTTAATTGGGAGCACACTAGCTTTCGGAGCATCGCTCCTTCATCAGGTGATTGTGGAGGGCACAATCCTAAAACACAGAATTTATAGCAAATATTTACAGTGTGATGTAACTGAAATTATACATTGAAAAATGTAATTTCACTATGTATAATTTCAGTTACATCGCACTGTAAATATTTGCTATAAATTCTGTGTTTTAGGATTGAGTCCTCCACAATCACCTGATGAAGGAGCGATGCTCCGAAAGCTAGTGCGCTCCCAATTAAACATGTTGGACTATAACCTAGTATTGTGTGATTTTTAACGTTGTGCACCTCAGTCCAACACCGGCATCTCCAATTCAAGTTTAACAACATCTTTCCCACAGCATGGACACCAGAAATGTACACAGTATTCCAAAAGTGGCCTCACCAATGTCCTATATAGTTGCAACATGATCTCCCAACTCCTATACTCAATGCACTGACTAATGAAGGTAAGCATGCTAAATGCCTTCTTCACCACCCTGTCTACCTGTCCACCAACAAATAGTGAATTGTACTTTCAATGAACTATGCACCTGCACCTCTTGATCTCTTTGTTCAGCCACACTCCTTGGGCTCTACCATTAAGAGTATAAGTCCTGCCCTGGTTTGCCTTACCATAATGTAACACCTTGCATTTACCTAAATTGAACTCCATTGCTACTCCTCAGCCCATTGGCCCACCTAATCAAGATCCCATTGTACTCAGAGATAACCTTTTTCACTCTCACCACCACCAATTTTGATGCCATCTGCAAATTTACTGACCATACCTGATATATTCATATTCAAATCATTTATATAAATGACAAAAAGCAGTGAACCCTGCACTTATCCTTGTGCCACACTACTGGTCACAGGCCTCCAGTCTGTTATCCTGCTGTGTATTTAATATCTACAACAGTTGTACTTTTTCACCATACTGAGTATATTAAATGGCATTGTACTTTATGTTATGGAGTACTTTGTATGAAGTGATGCACTTTGCATTATATAAGTCATGATGTATTGTGGTGTGCTGCATGTATGTCTATTTGCATTTCTGCATTCTAGATTTCAAATTTCCTTTGATGGCAATTTTTAGTTTATTTATTTTAATTCACCATTAACTTGTTGACATTAAAATAGCAATTAATAATATTAACTGACATTTAACATAAACCTCATAAACCATCTTAAAAATAGTTCATAGAGGCACTGAAAGTACAATTCACTATTTGTGTTGATGGCTGTGATGCTTCTATTTACTTCACATAATATGCTTTGCGATAGACATCTGTGCATATTAACATCAGCCACGATTGGAAAAGCAAAACCAGAGCTGAACAAAGTCAGAAGACTTACAACACCAGGTTATAGTCCAACAGGTTTATTTGAAACCGCAAGTTTTCAGAGCACAGCCCTTTCATCAGGTGAAGTGAACTGCATCTGAAAAAGGGACAACACTCTGAAAGCTTGCGATTTTAAATGAATCTTTTTGACCCTAACCTGGCGTCATGTGATTTTTGACATTGCCCACTAACACCAGCACCTCCACATCATGACTACCATTGACACCAAAAACTGCAAACTGAACAGTCCCTACAGGAGATGTATAATTTACAAACACTGTGGATAGCTAATAGTCTCTCTGATAGGATGTAAATAAATATTGGACACAGTACCAACTAAGCCTCCAGCTCCTTATCAAATAGTGTCAAGGGATCTCTGACATCCTCTTGAACAGACAGATGGGTCCCCATTAAAGATCTTGTTTAAAGAAATGGTGTCTTTAATACTGCAGTACTTCACTGAAGTGCCAACCTTGATTATCTGAGAAAAGCTTAAGTAGGGGACTTGAAACCACAATTATCTGAAGGCAAACATGGCACCACTCAGTCAGCTGATACAACACAGCAAAGCTATTATCCAGTCCTCCCAAGTCACTTTCTAATCTTTTGTTTTCACGGTGTACTCAAAGAGATGGTCCACGGAAGCTGCTCTTTCTCCTGAACCTCTGCAATAAGTAACAGGGGAGCAGCACAGCCCCATCTATTGGACAGGATCATGCACACGGCCTCAATCTGAGACCAAGATAAAGCAAAGGAGTGTGTGACATGTGTGCCAAATCGGTCACTTGGGTTGCAAATCAACATGGCAAGAGAAAGCAGGAGGTTCTGAAAAAGGAATCAGTGTTTCTTTGGAAAGCATTGACTGTAGGGACTCAGCAGGTTTCTTTTGTGCAACATTTTTGTTGTTTCTCTTCTTAATTCATGCTCTGACTTTTTATTTGTGCAATTATCAAGCTTTGAGTGTCTGAGACACCAAAGACAGTTTCTGCATACCCAATGTGAAATTCTTCCATGCCACACCAACAAGGTCTGGGAATCTCTGACTGAAATAGGCTTTACTCCTCTGAAATGTTGTCAGTTTTAGAATTGCTGACTTCAACCGCGGGGGGAATTTCTCAAGTTGTGGTAACTAACAGCATGGAAATTGCAGTCAACACTGAGATCACACATAAAGAACTGGCATCATTGGTGGTTATCCTGTATGTGTGACTCTGAATGAAAATTAACACAATCAGAGTAGGGGAAATGAGGAGGTTATATTTTTCTTTACTGTAACTGCTGTGAATCTAATCTACGTTCCAAAATAGAAGCTGCCAGAAAATTGGGTATGAAGACCAGTCAATTCACCAAAAATCTATTTGATGAAATCGTCTTTGGGTATGAAGACCAGTCAATTCACCAAAAATCTATTTGATGAAATCGTCTTTTTCAAGTGACGACCTCACACATCAATATTATGATTATCATTAAATGAGTGAATTCAGAAACAAAAACAGAACTTGCTGAAAAAGCTCAGCAGGTCTGGCAGCGTCTGTGGCAAGAAATCAGAGTTCACGTTTCAGGTCGAGTGACCCTTCCTCTGAACTGATGCCAGACCTGCTGAGCTTTTTCGGCAAGTTCTGTTTTTGTTTCTCAATTCACTCATTTGATGATAATCATAATATTGATGTGTGAGGTCGTCACTTGATTTCATCAACTAGATTTTTGGTGAAGATAAGGGATTGTGGGATGGGATGAAGTGTTAAGGAGTAAACAAAAAGTGGGGATCGAAGCCAAAGTAAGAAAAGAACAGTTGGAGACACACAGGAATGGATAACGATCAGGCTGGATAGCTATTTATAGAGACTGTTAGTGGCTAACAATAGGTTGTGTGTAATAGCAGATTATTGGGTAACAAGGCCTTGTGTGTGGGGATTGAGGTAAGGACATGGGAGAGTTCAAGCCCTAAAGTTATTGAACTCGATATTGAGTCCAAAAGGGTGCAGGGTCCCCAAGTGGAAAATGAGGTGCTATTCTTTCAGCTTAATCTGAGCTTCGCTGGAGCACAGCAGCAAGCCTGAGACAGAGATGTTGTCCAAGGAACAGAGTGGTGTGTTGAAATGACAGGCAACTGGAAGCTCAGGGTCTTTCTTGCAGACAGAACGTGAAGTGGTCACCCAGTCTCTGCTTTGTTTCCCCAGTGAGTAAATTCAACAGCTGTTCTCAAAAGAAGCAAATGAATGAGCAGGTTTTGAACATCATTTCGAGTTTGGGTTCCTTTCCAATGAACACAAGAACTCCTGATAGAATACAAAAGGTGGCAGAGACAAACCTGTGGAAAGTTTTATTACAATTAAATTGCATTTACTTTGCAGGATTTATACAGGGTAAATTTTCTCGTGGTTATCCTGAAGAGTTGGAAAACACCAATTCCCTGCTGATCAGAAATCAACCATATTCCCCAATAAATATTGGGTTAATCAGTGTTATATGTTGTCCACTGTTCGGTTAGATAACGGTTAATTAGTAGCTGATCTGTATTTATTAACCTTGGTTCCACAACAGATAAAACTTTTAACTGACAACAGCGGATCCGTCTCATTTTTAAATATTCTTCATCTCTGGAACAGGACTGGAGTTGTACAGTGGATCAGTGGTTAGCATTGCTGCCTTATGTTACCAGAGACCTGGGTTCAATTCCACCATTGGGCGACTATGTGGAGTTTTCACAGTCTCCTCAATGTCTGTGTGGGCTTCCTCCGGGTTCTTCAGTTTCCTCCCACTGTTCCAAAGGTGTGCAGGTTAGGTGGGCTGGCCATGCGACATTGCTCCAGTGTCCAGTGATGTGTAGGTTAAGTGGATTAGGCATGGGAAATGTCAACTAGGTAAAAACAATGACTGCAGATGCTGGAAACCAGATTCTGGATTAGTGGTGCTGGAAGAGCACAGCAGTTCAGGCAGCATCCGAGGAGCAGTAAAATCGACATTTCGGGCAAAAGACATTCATCAGGAA
>NC_057720.1:89057246-89059170 GCF_004010195.1 Chiloscyllium plagiosum | reverse complement strand
GCCACGGGGCGGTGTGGTTGATTGGTGCGGGTGTCCCGGAGTTGTTCCCTAAAGCGCTCTGCTAGGAGGCGTCCAGTGTCCCCAATGTAGAGGAGACCGCATCGGGAGCAACGGATACAATAAATGATATTGGTGGATGTGCAGGTAAAACTTTGATGGATGTGGAAGGCTCCTTTAGGGCCTTGGATGGAGGTGAGGGAGGAGGTGTGGGTGCAGGTTTTGCAATTCCTGTGGTGGCAGGGGAAGGTGCCAGGATGGGAGAGTGGGCTGTAGGCGGGCGTGGACCTGACCAGGTAGTCACGGACGGAACAATCTTTGCGGAAGGCAGAAAGGGGTGGGGAGGGAAATATATCCCTGGAAATGTCAAGTTACAAAGAGGGATGGGTATGGGTGTGATGTCCTTTGGAGGGTCAGCGTGGATTCAGTGGACTAACTGGTCTGCTTTCACACCATAGGGATTCTGTTACTCTTCCAGAGTTCCTCTATCCTTGCCTTTATTGATTTGCCTGTATAAGGCTCAATTTCAGCAATCCTTGCTTACCACAAAATCTCTGATCATCCGGGAGACAGTAAGGTTTCAGGAGCTAAGGTGACAGCACAAAGACCGAAAGGTTAAGCAGGGCCTGATGTACAAAAGGGAATGAGTAGCAGAGGGTCCAAGGTGGATGAAACAGTTGAGTCTGCAGATAAAAAGAGTATGATTGAGTGTTTCAGGGACAATGGATGGAGGTAGAGCAGATTCAGCAGTGCGGGGTGAGGTAGTCTTTCATAGAGGTGATAATGAAGTCAGCAACTCAGCTCAATGTCGGATTAGACAAACTGGTAAAACCTCACTTTTCCACTTGCAAAAATGACTAGTGTGGGGCACGGAGTTGATAGGGAGATGGTACTTTTCAGTCAAGGGTGATTGGCTCAGTTTTTCCTGATGTTTCACTGGAGATGGTGCTTATGCGAGACTAGAAAGTGGACAAGAAATTTGACAATAGAGAAGCTGTTTTTGGGAGGTGCTCATTCAGACAGTGAGAAGACATAACTAGGTGTCTTCCCTATCTATATGGAAGCTGATTCCACGTCTGCAGGTAAAGATTGAAAGAGATGAATTGGATTTGTTAGCCCTCTGGAGGCACACTTAGAAGGCATAGCTGAGAGATGTGCATGCAATGATTGAATAGATAAGCATGGAATCAAGTCAGCATCAGAAAGAAGAACAATAATGGTGTGGCCAACCAACATTAAAGATTGAAGAAAGATCAAGGAGGATAATATGTGATAAATGTGAGGAGTTGTAGTTTGGAAAATCCAGGCAGGAGTCATACACTTCATGGTAAGATTCTGAGGAGTATTGCTGAACAAAGTGATCTTGGAGTGCAGGTTCATAGTTCCTTGAAAGTGGAGTCCCATGTAGATAGGATAGTCAAGAAGGTGTTTGGTATGCGTTCCTTTACTGGTCAGAGCATCGAGTACAGGGGTTGGGAGGTCATGTTGCAGTTGTACAGGACATTGGTTAGGCTACTTTTGGAATACTATGTGCAGTTCTGATCTCCCTCTTAAAGGAAGGATGTTGTGAAACTTGAAAGGGTTCAGAAAAATTTACAAGGATGTTGCCAGGTTGGAGGATTTGAGCTACAGGGAGAGGCTAAATAAGCAGGGGCTGTTTTCCCTGTAGCGTCGGAGGCTGAGGGGTGACCTTTTAGAGGTTTATAAAATCATGAGGAGCCTGGATAGGGTAAATAGGCAAGATCTTTTCACACACACACACACTCACTCACACACGCACACACACACTCACACACACATACTCACGCATTCACACACACACTCACAAACACACACATACTCACCCACATGCACTCTCACACGCACACACACACATACTCTCACACAGACACACATACAGGCACACTCTCACACATGCACACACACA
>NC_057720.1:89021034-89052284 GCF_004010195.1 Chiloscyllium plagiosum | reverse complement strand
CACCCTCCTCTCCCACCTATCACTTTCACCCTCACCTTCATCTACCTATCACATTCTCAAATTTAACCTCAAAACTTGACAACTCTACACTTACAATGAGATTTCACATTTTTACCAAACCTGCTCTTTTAATAGAGAGAAAATATTCACAGTCTCCAATATCACTCTCAACCTCCTAGTTTTAAAAAAAAGTGCCTCTTTCTTGCTTGTCTTCTAATTTTGCTCTGCATTATAACATTCCACTGCGTTTTTTAATGGATAATATTATGGTCAGTGATCTCCTTCATCTTCCTTCTTTCCCATCTCATCCTGTGCTCCTTACTCCCATTTGACCTGCCTCCAGTAGAGTATTTGCCCCTGATGTAACAATACTTGTGTTAACTTCTGTAACATAAGAATGAGATGAGGGTAACCTGGCACTAAAAGGTTCCACATATATTTATTGCAGGTTCTTACACACGCACACACATGCACACACACCACACATACACACACAAACATCACATCCATAGACACACACACACACATACACAAACACACAAACATAAACCACACAGACACACGCACACATCAACCTTCCTCCCATTTCCCGAAGGATATAACTAACCTGTCTCCTACAGTTTCATCGACTTTGAGGGAAAGTAGCCTTCCCTCGCTCTCCCACCTTCCATTCCCTAGCATGCTATTGCAGTTAAAGGACATTGAGGTCCTAAATTGACCAATTATGGGCTTCGATAAGCTTAAAGACGGGTTAGTGGGCACCTTATCAGGCAACTACTTGTGTTAAGGGGACCAGATCAAGACTGGGCTGGAAATAGTGGGGGCCTGACATATCTGACATGAACACTGAAAACATGTACATTAGAGAGCTGTAAAATCCAGTCCCAGCAGTTGGGCAGGGTTGGCTGAGGGAGGTTTGACTCCATGGTCACATCCATACATGGGAAGCATCAGCAGCAATCAGATGAATGGTCTTGCGTCCAACGCTAAAGTGCAACTTAAAAACAGTCCTTACCAAAGGCCTTTGATCAAAGTCACAACTTGAATGCTAATGAATGTTGAATTCCTCTTTATATCAATAATCTTAAGGGTTTCTGTTCATATTTGGAAAACTGAAACCAAAAGCCTATTATGATTTAACCTGAAGCTAGATTTACTATTCCATCAGATGTTTCATAGGGTCATAAAGTAATTACTGAAGTCATGGAATTAGAGATTTTGAAGTGGGCATGTCGAAACTTGGGTTTGTGCGATGACCGAATTTAAATTCTAAAAGGGTTGGTTGGAGTGGCGTACAGATGATTTTTGGATACGATCGAGGTGTATTTCCCCAAATTGGAAAAGTAGAACAAACAAATCCCAAGCTCCCTGGATGTTGATGGAGATACAAATCAGCAAAAAGAAGATAATGCATGTTCCCTACTGGTGTCAGGAAGAAAATGAAATTGAGAACCAAGAGGAATGCTTTTTAAGAGGAAGGACTTCCCAATCAACAAAAAGGTGTCTCATAGTCTTCTATTACAATGTAAATAATAAAAGAATCATAAAAGGAGCAGGAGGGCTCAAAAAGGCCCAACATCTTCAGCTACGTCATCAATGACCTGTCCTCCATCATAAGGGCAGAAGGAGGGATGTTTGCACATGATTGCACAATGTTCAGCACCATTCGCAACTGCTCAGATACTGAAGCAGTGCATGCTCAAATGCAACAAAATCTGGACAATATCCAGGCTTGGCCTGCTAAGTAGCAAGTAATATTGTACCACACAAATGCCAGGCCATGACTATTTCTAATAAGCGACAATCTAAACATTGCCCCTTGACATTAAATGTTTTTGCCATCACTGAATCCTCCACTGTCAATATCCTTGGGATTACCATTGATCAGAGACTCAACTGGACCTGCCATATAAATACAGTGACTACAACAGCAGGTCAGTGGCTAGGAATACTGTGGTGAGTAACTCCCCTCCTGACTCCTAAAGCCTGTCCACCATCTACAAGACATGAGTCAGGAGTGTGATTGAATATTCCCCATTTGCCTGGATGAATACACCCCCAATAACACTCAAAAGGCCTGACACCCTCCAGGACAAAGTAGCCCATTTGATTGGCACCACATCTACTAGGAAGACATTAGACGACTATTTGGATAGAAATAATATGCAAGAGTATGGGGGCGAAGCAAGGGTCTGGCACTAAGTAATGATGGTCACTTAACAAGCTGGCGTAGGCATTGAAATAAGGTTACTGAGGCTGGTATCCAAGTATCAATTCACCCTTATTTCCATGTGCGTAGTATATGATGCTGTGCCAGCTAGCTCAGAGCTGGCTGTCAGAGTGAACAGAATTCCTGACACTCCTGTTCATATCTGTCAGCCAGTGCTTCCTGATTGGACCAGGGTAACAGCGCCAATCAGGGACCTCATACTCTGTCATCCCCTGCCATCGCAAGAATTGCAAAACCTGCGCCCACACTTCCTCCCTCACCTGCATCAAAGGCCCCAAAGGAGCCTTCCACATCCTTCAAAGTTTTACCTGCACATCCACTAATATCATTTATTGTATCCGTTGCTCCCAATGCGGTCTCCTCTACATTTGGGAGACTGGACGCCTCCTAGCAGAGCGCTTTAGGGAACATCTCAGGGACACCCACACCAATCAACCCCACTGCCCTGTGGCCCAACATTTCAACTCCCCCAACCACTCTGCCGAGGACATGCAGGTCCTGGGCCTCCTCCACTACTGCTCCCTCACCACCCGACGCATGGCGGAAGAACGCCTCACCTTCCGCCTCAGAACACTTCAACCCCATGGCATCAATGTGGATTTCACCAGTTCCTCATTTCCCCTTCCCTACTCTATGCTACTTTCTCCCCACCCCCATCTTATTTATCTATCCACTCACAGGCACCCTGACTCTATTCCTGATTAAGGGCTTTTGCCCGAAACATCGATTTTCCTGCTCCTTGGATGCTGCCTGACCTGCTGTGCTTTTCCAGCACCATTCTAATCTAGACTCTGGTTTCCAGCATCTGCACTCCTTGTTTTTACCTACCATCATTACAATCACTTATTTTTGTTCATTAGTGGGATGTGGATGCCGCTGGCTGGCCAGCATTTATCGCCTGTCCCTATTTGCTCTTGAGGAGATGGTATTGAACTGCCTTCTTGAACCTGTGCAGTCCATGTGCCATGGGTTGACCCACAGTGTGACAATGGGTCAAACAGCCAGTTGGTGAGCCAAAACTCTTCACTGATATTGTGTTCAGGCTAGGACCTATACTAAACAGTGGCAATATTATCACTAACAGGTCTCATTGTGAAGCTTTGACATTCAAACTCCAATGGTTTATTTCTCCAAATCACAACAGCAAACACACTTTAAAAGTCATTCACTGTCCATAAAATGATTTGTGAGGTCTCCAGGTTTATGAGAACCCCTTTATTATTAGAAGTGTTTTTTTTTTCTCAAATATATGCTTTTTGGTCCTTTCCTTTCCTTTCAACCCACAAGCCATGAAAAGGGCTGCTGAGTAGATATATTTAGTACAATCCAAATCAATGCACCTCGTGTTGAACAAGATCAGCTGTGAGCTAAAATATGCTGGGTTGCGTAATGAGAAAAAATGCAATTGAATATGGCAGTTTGTAAATAATTAAGCTGCTCTGTGACTTGATTAAATTTGGAAGCAAAAGACTGGGGAAGGTTTGGTGTAAAGTGTTACGAACATTGTACTGAGTCGAAGGCTACACTCATTCAGCATTCATCTTTAGATTAAATCTGCCACTTCGTTTTGAGTTCTGGAGCTCTCCAGCTTTCAATCTGTTCCCTGTTTACTGCTCATGCAATTGCATATATCTAATAAACCACAATACATTTTCTCCACTTGATCTCTGGTCTTTCTGTCACAGCATCCAAACATTAAATTAAATCAAGCGTGTTTTCATGAAAGATAAGGATCAACTGAAGGTAAATTGGGAAAGTGTAGAAATCACACTGACACAGGGAAAACCAGACCAACAAAACTGACACTGTAGAATAATTCAAGAGGACTTTTGCTATTGCAATATCATTGATATGAAAATATAAGAAAGCAGGAATATAAGCAGGCTGAAACATGAAAGGAAGAAATGCAATTACTGTCTTTACATAGGGCTTGGTAAGACTACACCTAAGTACTGCATACAGCTTTGGTCTTCTTTCTGATGAACGAATCTCCTTGCCTTCGCAGGAGTGTAATGCGGATTGATTCCTTGGTGGATTATATATGAGGAGTATGGCTGATAGCATCCAGAATTCTGCAGCATGAGAGGTTAGCTCATTGAGATGTGGACAATCCTTGAGGAGTCTGTCAGGGTTGATGCCATTAGGATGTTGGCCCTGGCTGGAGTTTATTCCAAGGGCATCGGAGAAGAAGGGGTCAGCTAGGTACAGCAGAACTGAGACTTTCTCCATTCAGTGAGTTATGAATCCCTGGGACTATTCAGCTCAGACAGCTATGGATATGTTGGATATATTCAAGAAAAAAATCAAAATGGATTAAGGGAATCAAGAGCTGTATGGATAGGGCGGGGTGGGGGGGTGGGGTAATGCAGAAGATGTAAATCTTTAGCTATGATCATAATGAAACAGCTGATCCAAGGGGCTACGTGAGCGACATTTCCCCCCATTTCTCTTATTCTTTCATTCTTATCAATACTAATGCCAAGAGGAGCAGTAAAGAGAAGATCAGCAGACAACCCTGACTACAAATGGAATAACAAACGCTGCAAATGAGTTTGTTAAAATTGTGCTACAATGATAATATAATGGACTGCAAGTAACCCTGACATTTCAGCATTTAATATGATGAAAAATTACTGTTTTAGCAATTGGAGCCCCAGCTGTTGTTACTGATTTTATAGGAATAACATGATGCGATGCAATAATCAGCTTGAGACATGAATATTAGAACAAAGCTTCATCCATTGCATCTAGACTCGAGGGAATAAGAGAAAAAGCATAGCACAGTGAATTTACATTAAGAGTTACTGGAATGAGAGGAGAAATTTGAGCCACCGCACCTGTACTGACCTTGTAAGTGAATTTTGTTCTCGGGACTTTGTACCAGGACTGAACTGACAGAGTCTAGGTTATCATAATTACTGCATCCAAGAGGTCCTGTTCTGGTTTCAGTTACCTGGACAATCAGAAAGAGGAAAGTTTATCAGTGAAAATCTCGTAATCTTACAGACCAAATTATATTACAGAGGAGTGAATTTTCCCTTTTGTAATGCTGGCAGCTATGACTTTACTTACATTGCAATCCAGAGGTTTCATTGTTGCAAGGGATGAGTGCGGTGGGGTTTGAAGGAAGGGTGTATGTGATTTTGGATATTGGAACAAAAGATTATGAGGAATCTCTCATGTAACAGCCAAAGTGTTTGTTTTATTTTACTGATTTCTTGAAAATCCATAGTTTTATTTTCATTGCCAACTCCAGATACATAATTCAACAAATTTTCTCCCCATTGGCCACAAGTATATAAATCTATATATGAGGTTGGAAAATGTTCATTTATGTTTATTACCAAACAATTTAGTTGTGGATTTCAGTGGACATCGCAGCGAATATATAAAATTTAAGGGAGCAACTAATTTGCATATTCTTGTCTTTTTCAAAAGTCTTGTCAAGGACCTTGCATTGTCAAAAAATTGTTAAATTCAGGGCTTTCATTCAGAATTGTGTTTCAAAGTTCAATTGTAATCGTGATCCTAAGCTTTCCACTCAATGTGAATGAATAATTTTGCTTGCTAGGCCAACGTGACCTTTAAAAAAGGAGTATCCCTGATGTGACTGTTTAGGTTAATGCTATAAAAACATGTAATTCCTCTTGGACCTTAGTTCTTGCTTGTAACTGTGTTCAGTTCTCTTATGTTTGCTACGTAATTGGCTGAGTGATAAAATTCATGAGCTAATTGTATTGGGATTGTCATCAAGAGCTAAATATTAACATGTCAGATTCCACACATGTCTGCTTTTGTCCTCCCATTGTTTAATATGATCACAGTTGATCGCATGCTAAGAATCATCAGTACACTGACTAAATTTTCACCTGATACAGGGCTAATGAAGGCATGACAATCCGAAATGTGCAGGACATAAGCTACAGGTGTATTTGAATAGACTCATGAATTGGATAGGCAGGCAGGAGACGAAATTCATGGTGGAGACAGCAAAGTACTTCAAGTAAGTAAATAACAAAACCCAGAAGGGACATTTATTTCAATAGAAAGAAACTATTGGAAAAAGTAAAAAGCGATCTGGAGTTTGCAATTAACATCAAATTGAAACTGCCACAACAATGCGCAGTGACAGTGAGTAAAAAACGTTTGGGACACGATGAAAAGTCAACAAATGACTTTGAATAGGGATGGAATCCTGCCACTTTACAGTCATTAATGTAATTGCAATTACAATAACAAGCACTGATCACCTCAGGACCAAGTGAATACTGTAATTATTAAAAGGATACAGAAAACCGCACACAAATAAATTGAGGCACGGAAGGTATTGTCTTGGAAGGAACAATTATGTAAATTGAACCTCTTCTCAGTGGAGAAGGAGAACATTCAGAGCTAACATGATTGGTGAATTTAAGATTCTAAAGAGACTAGATAATATCAATTACGACAAGCTATTTCTGCTTCTCCAAAATAGCTGTACAGAGGGAAATAGCAAATGAATGGGAGTAAATACAAAACTAACATTGCGGAGCAGTTAACCAATGGAACAGACTAGAAAGATGATTCAGTTAGCACTTATTTCTTCATTCAGAAACTTTGTAATACAGCATCTGAATAACTTCAGTCATGATAAATAGAAACTGGAGGAATAACGTGGTGACTTTGGATTGCCACACTCACTTGTTTCTCCGACAACCTGTCCCACCCAAGTTTCTCTAATAACCTGCACTAATCCATCTCTATCTACCAGCCTGCTCCCAGCCAACTTTCCCTCTCTTTAAGTATCTGTTTGCTCATCCATAGCTCCTTCACGTGGCTAGCCCCAGTCCGTCTCTCCATCGTATAAACTGCTCATAACCAACTCCCCATCGAACAGACTACTCCCACTCAGTTCTTCACGTGACAGTCTTCTTCCATTAAACTATCATTGTTTTATAATAGAGCTTTCTGAAATATATTCCATTATTTGATTCAGTCAGCAGCTTTGAAGCAACTGGGACCCCAAAGCCACATTATTACTTCTTAAAGAAGAAAATACAAAGTTATTTTTAATGGTGCACATTACTTTATAAACTACTGCTTCTCAAACATGGCAGTTAATCCATCCATGTGAATCCCTGAAGAGAGCAGTTCTTTAAGCAATTCCCCTTGCACTGCTTGTTCAGCTATGTTTTGCTGAGGTTGATAAGGATATCATCAATTTCCATCAGTCAATTTAACTGCATCTTACAAGAGCCAGCACCAAAAGGCACAATTCTATTTATCAAAATTCAGAGGGTGGAATGAACTCTCGGTAGTCTAGAAAAAATCATACTTCATCACATATCATTTGTCAAACAAATGCAGTTGCTAAATGAGGAACAGCCTTGGTGTTTCTCGTCTTTCAAGCAGATTTTGCAGTCAATAATCAAGCTAACCATTTGGGGAGGGGGGAATGCATATGAATTGCGTCAGGTGTGGAACACAGTTTGTCAATTATTCCAAACAAATAGGCTGTGTCACTGTGTTTCTTTCACTTTCAGTTTAATTAACAAATACCAGGAACAGATAGGTGCTAGAACGTGAAACCAGTGTCCAGCAGGTTTTCCAGAACGGAAAACATCCAAGGTCATGTCCACAGTCTCAGACAAACCACTGTATTCATGTTTAAACAGGGGATGACATAGTTCAGAAGAAGGGTCACAGGATATGAAATGTCAATTCTGTTTTCTCTCCATAGATGCTGCCAGACCTGGATTAACTAGGCCTGTATTTTATGAATGATTATGGCTTGAAATATTCCAACCTCAATTACCTCAACATCTAAGTTAGGAACAGGACTAAGTCACTCAGCTGCTCAAGGTTGCTCCACCATTCAATAAGATCATGTCTGATCTTACTATCATCTCAACCCCACCTTACATCTACTTCCCAGAGCCTCTCACCCCCTTGCATATAAGAATCTATTTCCTTTTGTCCGAAAAATATTAAAAGACTTTGCTTCCACACTGCCTTCCAAGGAAAAAGTTTTGAAGTGTGGTTGAAAATGATTAGATCAGCTACAATTGCCTTGAATGGCAGAGCAAACATATTGGGCCTACTTCTGATGCTACGGACTCACAAGTCCCAATGAGAAAAGATTTTGTTTAATCACTATTTTAAATGGACATTTGCTGATTTTTAAATAGTAGCCCTAGTTCTGAAATCTCCCACAAGAGAAAAAATCCTTTCTCAATCTACTCCGATCTAGACCTCTATGGAACTTGTATGTTTCTAGCAAGTTACCTGTTACTCATATAAACTCGAGCTGATACAAGTCTAGCCTGTCCAGTCATTCTTCATCAGACAACTTGATCATTCCTGGTATTAGTCCACTAAATCTTCACTGAACTATTTCCCAAACATTGGTGTTCGTCTTTAAATAAGGTGACTAATAGAGTGAGTAGTGTTGACTATCTAGAAATGGTCTCACCAGTGTCCTATATAACTGAAATATGACCTCCCTACATTTGTATTCCATTCTTATCAAAATATGTGATAACATTCCATTAGCATTCCTCATTACTTGTTGTACCTCAATCCTAACCTGTTGTTATTCATTCATAAGAACACCAGGATGCCTCTGCATCTCACAGTTCTTCTATCCCTCACCATTCAGATTTCTTTTTTAGTTTTTCTGCCAAAATGGACAATTTTCTATACTCCATTTTCCAGAATTTTACCTATTCACTTAATCTCTTTTCAGCCTTCTTACATCTTATTTACAACTTACTGTCCTATCTACCTTTGTGTCTTCAGCAAAGGTAACCACAATATCTTCAGTGCTTTCACGTAATCCGACTTTCTGTTTCCTAACAGCTATATAATCTTTTACCCATGCCAATGTGTTACCCCTTACACCATGAACTTTTAATTTCCGCAGTAGCCCTCCATGTGGCACCTTATCAAATTATTCTGGAATACGTACAGTACATCCATAAGTTCCCTTTTATCCACAGAATGCTGCTTCAAAAAACTCCACTAAGTTGGTTAAATATGATTTCCCTTTCACAAAACTCTGCCTGATTACCATGCACTGTTTGAGGTGCCCTCTTATAATTTCTTCAATGATAGCCTCTAACATTTTCCCTATGAAATGATGGGCCTTGAGTTTTCTGCTTTATTTCCCTCCTTTTTTGACCAAAGAAGTTACATTCACAATTCTCTAAACTCATGGAACCTTCCTGAATGTGGGGAATTTTTAAAAATTCCAACAAATGTGTCAACTATCTCACCATTGTTGCTTTTAAAACCTAGGATAACATCCATTAGGATCCAGGGATTTGTCAACCTGCAGATCCAATAATTAGCTCAGTACCATTTCCCTGATGACTGTAACTTTATTGAGATCCTCCATTCCATAAATCTCCTGATTTGCAACCTGTTTAATCTGCTGCTTGTAAGTAACTCTAGATTGTAGATATTAGTTTAAGTTTTAGATAATCTCCTGTAATCTGCTGTTTCCAGAGACATTTTCTGAACTCATATTCACACATATTTACCTAACAAGGGAAAAATACCATTATTTTCTGTATTAATAGACTATCTTTGAAATAAGTCATATTTTGCTGTCACACAGCCACACTTGATAATGACAGAACACTGTCGAGAGTCTAGTACTGGAAAAGCACAGCGGGTCAGGCAGCATCCGAGGAGCAGGAGAATCGATGTTTTGGGCAAACCCTTCAGAACACTGTCAACATAAATTATGGATGGGAACCAGCCACAATATTAGAAGAAGCATCTTAATCATAGTGTAATTAAAGAATAAGTAATTGATGATCATTAGTGAATAGAGATGAATCAACTTTTACTAATCAGTCTCAGTAACTATTTGTTTTGAAATGGAGTATTCCTAGTGTGAGATACAAATAGGTTGGGAATGACAGAGAAGGATGCATCCAGAATCTTATCACCTAAAACTTACCTTTCGTCTTAAGGCCACAGACATACAAATCAATAGAGGTTTGTCACGCAAAGAGATAGCGGCAATCTAAATGCTTAATTGGTCTATGTTAAGGCAATTTACACAGATGAGAAAGACCAATTAAATTAGCTGTGACCACATTATGAGCAAATTACATTTTAAAAACAACTTTTAATTAAGGGGGAGAAAGGGGATGATTAGTCCCACCAAATAATAAAAGTTCCAAGCGCCATCCTTTGAGTACTCTGTGAATCCCCAGGGCAGATGAAGTGTGCTCTTGCCTGGATTGAGTTTAGATTGGTCACAAAGTGGTGTCACTTTCATTACAACTAATCACAGATTTTCTGTAAATGTAGATACTCGAATTCAGAGACAGTCATTCGGGGATTATTGTTGACATGAAGCCTTGAGGTATATTGTCTGGACAAAGCAAGAGATTTCCTGACCAAACTTTGGATCTGTTTGAAATCTGTCTTGTATTTCTGTATAATTTAGTGTCTCTTGTTTGTTACTTGAATAATTTGTGTTGTTTGATGAGTGTCTTAATTGTTAACACTTAAAATCTGATATTATTCATTAATTCATTGCCCTTGTTTTGCCTGATGGTATACTCAGTTATACCTGAAATATTTGAACAATAAGAGTTTGAAGTGGTTAACATGGGGTTTTAATTAAGTGAGCTTTGAAGGTTGGATTAAACTTGGGGATCCTGTTTATGTAATATTAAACTGGGCTTGGTAATCTTGAAGTGAAACATGGTAATCTCAGCAGCAAGATATTACCTAATGCCTCATTAGCGGAACCACACAATGTACCATACCAAACCATTGCTAAAATAGTCCGTTACCCAACTTAATTTGAGCAAGGCCTTGGAAAATCTACTGGGATTGTTCAAATGTTGAGATCGTGCTGTTTCTTCTCTCAATATAATCAAGCTTATGTGTTCCAAGATGTCTGATGCCATCAGAACAGAGCCACCTGTCTCTCCAAATGAAAAGTGTTTACTGCAGCAAGTGGAGCCACTTTTCGTGAATGAAGGAAGAGAGTATGGGTGCTACTCCAGTGGGTGCTGTGATAGTGGGGGGAGGAGGTTGGGTGGGTTTGTTGGCTGGTTTGCCATTCCCACACTGGCACTCGTTCTCAATTTCTGCCTTTGCCTGAGGGGTGGCAATCTTCAGATTAAACTACCAGCATGGAGCACTTTCTAATGAGATCACATGTGACGTGATGGAGGAAGGGCACTGGTGTCATCAGTGTAGTGGGGAGCTACAGATGAATGGTCAGGGTGATATGAGGAGTTTTTTCTTTGTTTTGTTTTGATTTGTTTATGGAAAATTAACGGCCGGCAAGGCTTGAGTTTTTGTTCCGTTCTGAATTTAGAGGTTAGATTAGATTCTCTACAGTGTGGAAACAGGCCCTTCGGCCCAACAAGTCCACACCGCCCCTCTGAAGAGAAACCCACCCAAACTCCTACCTTATATTTACCCCTGACTAACACACCTAACACTATGGACAATTTAGCATGGCCAATTCACCTAACCTGCACATCTTTGGATTGTGGGAGGAAACCAGAGCACCCGGAGGAAACCCACGCAGTCACGGGGAGAATGTGCAAACTCCACACAGACAGGCGGGAATTGAACCCAGGACCCTGGTGCTGTGAGGCAGCAGTGCTAACCACTGAGCCACTGTGCCACTCTGGGTGGTGGGTGGTGAACTTCTGCAGTTCAAATGGTCCAGGGATACTCACAGTGCCAATCGATAGGAAATCTTGTTTGATTTATTCTTATAAGGCCAAGTAAGAGAAGCATAAAAAGTCGACCACATTGCTTTGGATTAGGAGTTGTCATAGGCTAAGATGGATACGGACAACAAGTTTCCTTTCCCAAAGAATATCAGTGAACCAATGCAATTTAACAATGGTCTCTAATGCTGATAACAGTACTCAATTCCAGATTAATTGAATTAGTCGAATTTAAATTCCCCAGCACCAGATAGGGATATGAACTTGTGTCCACTAGTCTGGGTCTCTTGATTACTTATCTGCCAACATAATTTCCAAACCTCTGGAGATCAAGGCAGACTAGACAATAGAAGTAGCATGAACAGTTGCATGATGAGTGGCAATTTAGGAGTTTGCTATACCAGTGAATGAACTGAATCATTGGTATTTATATGGAGTCATCTTCTTGATTGTGACTGTGATGGTGCTGTCATTTTAAAAAGGTTAGTTTGTCCTTGGAGCTTTGGAAGAGAAGTCGTAAAGGCAAAGATGCCAAGGAGTCTAGTGAGTAACAGTTAAACAATGGAAGGGAAGCGGAGTGACCATTTCTCCCAGTTCAGGTGTTTTCTAGTTTTTTTTTAGCTGTAGCAGTCACAAGATGTTGGAGTCTAGAAGTGTTGCAAGCCTCAGTAAAGGATTCCTCTGACTTTGTCTGAAATCTCTCTGTGGACGTTGCTCCCTCTTACCTGTAAGAACCTGTGTTTGAATTTCCCTTTTTTGCCTGGGTGTTTGTTGACGGAATGTTACTGCATTGGAAGTTTTCCAATGGTTAAGATATTCTAATGCCCACTTTCTTTTGTGTGTGTTTCAAGTGTAGTATTTAAATAAATTCTTAAAACCAAGAGGTTTGACCAGCTGCATCACACCTGGAATATCCACTTCACATCTGTCTTTAAAATAAGAAAATGTTAGGGTCTAGGCTACCTTCTTAACATATTTTAAGGTGGTCTGGCCTGGTGTATAACAGTGACATAAGGAGGGCATGGTGACTTCAGCTGATAATGGTTGTGTGGGAGAAACGAATGTACTGATTGGAATTGAATTAAGCCTTGTGGAGAAGACAGGTACCACATGAAGGATAACCTGCTAAAATAAACTGCGGTAAAGGGACAGCAGTGGCAAAGGAAGAGGTATAAGAGTGGGAATGATTACCTTAATTGCTGAAGAGGCGATCTGGATCTCGTGAAGCTTGCGTAATGTGGTCTCTCGGTCAATGAAATAGGATGCAGCCAGTTTATGAAGCGTTTCCAAACTGACAGCAGAATTATTGTTGAGATCAGTCTTCTTATTTAACTTCTGTTTGTCCACAAATATGGTGAGTGATTCTTCTCCTGCACAGAGAGCGAGTGATTAGCAGTCAGGCTATAATTCTGCTCCGCCAATAAAATGCAAAGCGCAGGGTAATTGTATGAGGCAGAAAGGCAACAACATATATTGCTACATTATCTCTGGAATTGAAAATAAAAGCATGAATGCATTCATCTCAAAGGAATTGAGCCTTGATGCGTGTTTTGGGGGCAAGTGTCACTGTTTATCTCTCTCTATTCTTAATCACTCTCTATCCTTATGGTCATAAGTATACATGCAAATAGATTGCACTCACAACTTATGTCCCAATATTTCTAATGAGCCTCTTCAAACATGTTATGACACACATCTGGAGCAGTTAAGATTTGAACCCAACCCTCCTCACCCAGGGGTGGGGACACTACCACTGAGATCCCCTTCTAGCTTCTGTTCAATCAAAATTATCAAAATACTAGTACCTGTGGTTAGTTCTACTGCTTGGATAAGAGGTGTCTACATTTGTTGATTTTCTCTACACAACAACATCACCATAACTGACCATTACATATAGCATAATGCAACCTGGGAGAGAACTAAAAACGAGGACAGTGAAATTCTCAGTAAAATGTTACTGTATTTTAAAAACCAAACATGTGGGAAACATCCTTCCCCAGTCTCATATGGGTGCTCCAACCAAAATGCTAACCTTTCATTACTTCAGACTTCAAACTGATCTCCAGCAACCTTTCAGCATTGTCTGATTGATCTAATACTTCCAGAGACTGCAGTTCTTAACTTCATTCAATCAATTTGAATGTACATACTGTGATGGAATAATGAACTTAATGACCTGAAAATAATATTCTTTTCTCTTTCCTCCTGACACTCCGATACTCCAGTCAAACATGTATATCTCATCCCTTCTCAGAGACTCATAGTAGGAGGCTGCAGAATGGGTGACATTTTCAATATTTATAACTATCCCATTTTACTCCAACCTCTAACCATTGAAGTTCATCCTTCAAAAGCTTCAGTACTCACTACTTCAGTACTATGTCTGTACTCACTCTCTGCTATCTTCCGCTCTCCACAACTGTCCATTTCATCCTTTGCTTTTGTAGACACCTAGCTCACTATATTTCTGTTCAAAAGTAAGATGACTTTTGTCATTGAAATACTAGAAATGCAAAGAGAATCTGTTTTTCCTTCCACCAGTAAGTAATTTTCGTAAGATAATTAACACCACCAGTCTCCACACCAACTGTATTTGCTATAAAAGGGAATTGTTTATTTTATATTCTGTGTGTGAGGATTGACGTGGGAAAGAGAATGCACATTTAGTTCATGTAAGGTTGAGTAAAGAACTTAACATTACGATATTCTGACAACTATAATGGTGTGGTTAGAGAGAGGCTAATGTGCGCCTCCTATTTTGAGCCGCTGAGAAGGGGTGAGATGTGCAAGTCCCTATGTTGGAGGTGCTGGGTACAGGCCTCTTGACTCAAAGATCTTGGGCAGTGAGGAAGGAACATCTTTGATTAAAGTGGCTTGAATTCAACAGTGAATCAGATAATATGGTTAGGTCACAGCAGTCTGCGAATCTAAGTGGCTTCAGTTGCAGCTAAGTATAGTGCTCCTCATAATTTAAATCCAGTTTATAAAATGTATTGATTCCACTCTGAGATGCCAATGAAAGAATACACCCAACACAGATTTGTAACATTTCCTTAAGTAGGTAAAGAATAAGGAGATCAGAGAAGCAACAGAGAATAGAATATCAGTGAAACAAGCCCCAATATTTACTGGGTCGGGGTCACAAAACAGGAAGAGCAGTCATGGTCGGAAGTTGAGAACCTCACATTTCCTGGTTCTAACCTAGTTTTAGCTCCATGTCTTGAGGTTCAAGTTTCTCCGGATTTCCCAGCTCAATAGTCAAGCTAATAGACAGAAATGGCAGCTTGTCTGATGGTACAAACCTCGGAGGCTACAGTGGAAGAGCGTGTAGGTTGATGGGATGATTAAAATTGAGGATGGGGGGGGTGTTGCAGAGGCCGGGTGTGGACAATTCTAAATGTTCCTGCTTTCCCCAGGCCCACAGGCAGTGCCATACAGTTACTTACCTAAGGGTACAGCCTCTCTTGTATCTTTTTAACTCCCTGGCTCCTCAAGTCCTGGGAAACACAGACAACTGAACAAAACTAAAAATCCCCTTAGAATGAAGGCACTCAACTTCCACACAAGGTTTCAACGGCAAACTCCCCACCATCTCTCTCCCACCTCCACCTCCTCCCCTAGTTGCTTGTTAAAATGTGTAATGGTTCACCCAACCCAATGTATCTGTTTTGGGAAGAGAGTAAGAATAAATGTAAGATACATGATTTTTTAATTGGCACTTTTCTTTGCCTGAACATATACATTATCATCTGTGATTACAAGATAATATCTGTGTTTAATTTAGACTAAATGGACCAGGTATCATAACTAAAATAATGGACTGTGAGGATTAAATGCATGGTTCTCTGTTATTACTGGCAAATCACCTGGGTTACTCAAGCTAAATGTTTAAATGTAGCATATTTCTGTTCTCCTGAGGCCACGTCCTAAGGAATTTAATTGGTGTCATCCCAATCTTACAGGAAGTGTACAGGGAAATAATATCTCCATTCTGCACATGACAGTAACAACTTCAACTAATCCTGGAGACTCCCGCAGTTATGAGCAACAGGAAGATTCCAGGACGTGAGTTATTTACAATTAACGCATCATGGGAAGCATGTCATTTCATCAATATCAAAAAAATCTCCTTTGTTTTAAGACAATTTTGAGAAGATAGTCATGTCATGGTTAATTAAATCATGATTAGTACTTTGGCCAAAAACAAATAGTAACACAGGAACTGAACGCCGTGCTTTTGTCTTAGTTGCAAAAAGATCTATGTTAAATGTTTAGACAGGTTAAGCTGTTTAAATTTTGACAATAAAGGTAAACTAAGGTTTGAGGAGATATTAAGTTGCATCTTAGTTTTCCAGAAGTGAAAAGCAATAGGAATTTGATGATAACTACATCCTTCTCATTTGTGTAATTTATGGAAGTAAACCAGCTAATGGTCTAAAACTGTGCGTGACCTCAAGGATGAACTTCCACCTGTCTTTTAATGGAAAATTCTTCTGTGATATTTCAATAATTGCTCAAAGGAATAATAGTGCTCTGCTTCAGTGCCACCCTTTTGGTTATTCGATTAGATTCCCTACAGTGTGGAATCAGGCCCTTCAGCCCAACTAGTCCACACCGACCCTCCAAAGAGTAATCCACCCAGACCCATTCCCCCTAACTAATGCACCTAACTCTTCGGGCAATTTAGTGTGGCCAATTCACCTAACATGCACATCTTTGGACTGTGGGAGGAAACACACGCAGACACGGGGAGAACATGCAAACTCTACACAGATAGTCACTCGAGGCTGGAATCGAACCCGGGTCCATGGCGCTGTGAGGCAGCAGTGCTAACCACTGAACCACCGTGCCACCCCATTATCGAGAGACTGAACAGAAATAAGTGAACCTCAGATAGGTGAGGACACAAGGTTTGCTTATAAAGGGTGACTGGCAACACAGAACTGAGGAGATAATCGAACACATTACTTTGCCAATTATCAAAATTAAATTCTCAAACCAGCAGTTCAGATCCACATCTCCTGATGGGAAAAACGGAGTCTCTGAAGAAACACTTGGGAGGCACGGCAATGTCTCAAATCCAATGGAAGTTAAAGAGTACAATGATCAAAATGCTACAGGAATAAAAATAGGAAGTCTCTCCTCAGATATTATACATGATAATGCAGCAAGGCACAGCCCTCTGTCCAATACAGTAAAATGGTCAAATTTGTTCACCATTGCAGCAGTGGTTTGGGGGGATATTTTGAATTGGGATTTGCAGTGTTTTACCTCCAAGTGTTCCGGATTGTAGAAAATGCGTGCCATATTTCTTGATCAAGTTGTCGATTATCTGTTGCGGACTTGGTCTCCGTCCCAACAACCGTATATTCTTGATAAACTCTGGAGCTAGAGGTAAATCTGAGCCCAGAAAATCTCTTCTTTCCACTGCCAGATTATTCACCTTCCATCGACCAAACTCTCTGTGAACAGAAGCACATGGATTACAGAAGGGAATGAACCAACCCAATCTGTTCATGAGAGATTATTGACAGTAAAACATTGTAATCTTGACCATATATGTTTCGTAGGTTAAACAGATGTGCACATATACCAATCTATTAAAATTTAGGGAAGAAATATTTGAATCGAGTGTTTGATCTCAGAGTGGCAATGAATTGTAGATGGGAGAGATTTGTGTATAGAAAAACTTGTCCTCTTGTTCCTTGCTATGTCATAGCCCAATTCAGTGACTGAAGTAATAATTTCTTGAATCTTGCTGTCAAGGATGTTGGGGTGGTAGCTGTGTGCTGATGCATGAAGTAATGGTTCTGAAAAGGATTGTGTCGAGCTGAATTGAGTGCCACCCTACCCCACCTAGACTTTGGACAGAGAAACAATTTTTCTCGCATGATGTTTTGATGTTCTAGCTGTCATATATCTGCCTTCTGATTGCTGTAATCATGCCTGACTGGTTAATTGTGCCTATAGCTACCCTACAATAAAACTTACCTTGCTATGTACGACAATTGCCTCTTCCTGTTAAGGTTTTGGGGTGCTCTATCCTCTGCCACTAATAATTAGATAGACCCTAAGACTCAGAGCAGAAAGGAGGGTCGGTGGCAGTGAACTGCTCTGGCCTCAAGCCATCAGTGTAGCTAACCAGATAAATAGCCTGCTAACAGCACTGATATCCAAGAATACGGCATACACTGCATTTAAATGTAGGTTCCTTGTAGACTTCAGCAGAAAGTTGCTTTCCCTGTTGCAGCATGAATCCATTGACAAGATGAACAAGGAGACCTATAGTGGTGAGGGTCAAAAATAGTGAATCTACACATCCGGATGTCACAATCTGGAGACATGCAATCCTTGAGATCTACCTTCAACTTAATGACAGAGAAATGTCTTGCATTATTTCAACTGTGAAGGGAGCACTGAAAATCGAGCCCCACTATTCCATGAGTCATTAGAAATGCATAAATAACTACTGAATCCCGAAAATAGTTAATTTACCTGACTTTGACCACTACCTATAATAAAAGAAACTCCCACCAGGTTTCCACCAATAAACAAGTAAGCAGATTTTAAAATCTTAATTACAAACAAACCTATCCTTTAACTACAACCATGCAAACTTAAACCATACCCACTTTCAATCCATTCATGCAAACACTCATTCTCAAAACAATTCAGTGATTTCTGCGCAAGTATATGGAAACAGAGACAAAAATGTGGATCAAGAATCCAAATCACATGTATGGAATGAGGCACCTTTCTTTCAGTTTTTTTTTATTTTTGGTGATGATGTCATGTTATTGTCGTCCACCGGACAATATAAAAGTCAGTGACCAGTTAACTGGACTTAGGCCTTTCCTTGAGATGGATGTCCTTCTGTTCAGAGTCTTTAGGAGTTAATAATGTTCTACCTCACGGAGGGTGAGACGGAGACAGACCTGACTTGGCTTGCAAGCTCATTTGGAGGTCTGACTCCAATGCCCCCTCAGCTCTGTGGCAAATTGTAACTTATCTTATCAAACGCTAGTGCTGTGGTGCAAAGATGCCTAGCACTGTCTAGTTGCACACAAGTATCAAATCCAGTGTCTTCAAAAGTTGTGTGATCTGTGTAACACCAAAAAAACAACTGGGAGCTTCTGTTCAGCACGGCACTGTCCAAACGTCAATTTTCTCAATTTATATTTCAAATGTAATAAATCTAATCCTTTTCTTTGATCTATTTTTAACTTTTGCCTGCTGCCCCCTACTCTCCCCCCCCCCCCCCCCAAACTAGTACACTACCATGCTACTAAACCCGGTTTCCCCTCCAAAGTACAAAAGATAAGGATATAGGAACTGAAGTAGGCCATTCAACTTGCTAAACCTACCTCACCACTCAATATGATCATGGCAGACTAAACACTTCAATGCCTTTTACCCAAGTCTAGATTAGAAAAGCACAGCAGGTTAGGTAGCATCCGAGGAGCAGGAAAATCGATGTTTCAGGCAAAACGTCAGGAATACAGGCAGGGTGCCTGCAAAGTGGAGAGATAAATGAGAGGGGGGTGGGGGTGGGGAGAAAGTAGCATAGAGTACAATAGGTGAATAGGGGTGGGGATGGAGGTGATAGGTCAGAGAGGAGGGTGGGAAAAGGTAGCAAAGAGTACAATGGGTGAATGGGGGTGGGAATGAAGGTGATAGGTCAGAGAGGAGAGTGGCCCAAACCAACCCCATACTCAAAATCTGAACTTCCACAGCCCTTTGTGGCCAAACATTCCAAAGATCCACAATCCTCTGAATAAAATGAAATGCCCCTCATTTTGGACCTATGTGGCATTTCTTTTACTTTTCAATAATGCCCACTGGCTCTAGACTCCCCGAACGGGGGGAGGATTTTACCTGTACCTGGTCTGTCCCTTTCTTTAAGCACTTTATAAGTTTCAATGAGATCACTTCTCATTCTTTGGAACTCGAGAGAACTCAGGCCCAGTTTGTCTAACCTCTCTTCATAGGACCTTCCCACCATTCTGGGAACAGTATCTAGTAAACCTTCACTACACTCCCTCAGTGTAAATAATAACTTTCCTGAGGTAAGGAGACTACAGTAATCCAAGCACCATCTAATGAAGTAGCCACAAACAAGACTTTACTGCTGTAGTCAAATCCTCTTCCAATAAAGGCAACATTCCATTTGCTGTGCTTGCACATTAATCTTCCGTGACTTACTGACAGGGGCACCTACGTCCCTTTGTACACTTTCCTCCTTCTTATCATCTCAGAAACACTCTGCATATCTGGTTCTTCTACCCAAATAAATAACTACACATTTTTCTATACAACATTCTATCTGCCATAATTGTGCACATTCTCTAGGCCTGTCCAAATCCTCTTGATGTTGTTTTACATCTTTCTGAACACATATTCCTGCTTAACCTTCTTTCATCCACAGATTCAGATTTACTCCCCCATCTACAAATCATTATGTTCCGTGAAAAGCTGGACCACAGTACTGATCCTTGCCCTGCCCCACCAGTCACCACACGAGAATGACCCATTTAGTCCTACTCTCTGTTTTCTATCTGCTGGCCAATCGATGATCCATGCCAGTTCTTTATCTCTTATCCCATGTGCTTTAATTTTCTAACCAGCCTCCTCTGGGGGACTTTATCAAAAGCCTTCTGAAAATCTAAGTTTATTACATCCATTGGCTCTCCTTCTTCAAGTTTGTTTGTAACATCTTCAAAAACTCTGAAAGGTTCATCAAAGACAATTTCCCATGTGCAAATCCATGCTGATTGTACCCTAGTCATTCATTACGATGCAAGTATCCACTTACCCCTTCTTTTATAATAGATTCTAGCATTTTTATTAATTTTGATGTAAGACTAACATATCCATGGTTTCCTGTTTGTTTCTTCTCTCCCTCCCTTCTTAAATAGCAAGGTGACATTTGCTAGCTTCGAATACACACGCATCATTGCAGAATCTACAGAATTTTGAAAGGTGGATCAATGGTTTGCATTGCTGCCTCACAGTACCAGGGGCCCAGTTCAATTTCAGTGTTGGGCGACTGTGTGGAGTTTGCACATTCTCCCTGTGTCTGCATGGGTTTCCTCCTACAGCCCAATGATGTGCAGGTCAGGTGGATTGGCCATGCTAAATTGCTCATCGTGTTAGGTGCATTAGTCAGAGGGAAATGGGTCTGGGTGGATTACTCTTCAGAGGGTTAGTATGGACTTGTTGGGCCAAAGGGCCTGTTTTCACACTGAAAGGAAGTCTAATCTAATGTATCAACTACCTCCAAAGCTGCCACCACCTCCAACATTCTGGGATGTAGATGATCAGGCCATGGGAATTTATCACCATTCAGCCCCATTAATTTTACCAGTACTAATTTCTTACTAATGCTAGTTTCCTTCGACCCCTCATTCTCCCAAGCTACTTGGATCTCTATTTCTGGTAGATTTCTTGCATCTTCCTCAGCAGGAATAGACTCAAAGTCGTCCTTTAATTTCTCTGCCATTTCTCTCTCCCCCACTGTCAATTCTCTTTGATTGCCTGAAATAAATGAAACGGTTCTCGAGTTTTAAGAGCAAAAATAACTCTAAACAGTATTTTGTCAATTCAGTCAGCTACAGAAAAACTAAAGAGATGTCTTGTCGTGTGTGAAGTGTAGGACAGCAGAGAGACATAATTGAATAATGGCCACTAAAGTGCAGTTGCAGAAGGGACAGAATGGATGTGAATGGAAAACACAAGGCAGATGCGTGTGGTATATTGTGGCCACAGTTCTCCTGGCAGGAATAGCTAAAAGCAGCATCAGTATCTATTTGAGCTATGTAGGATGTGACGTTATTCAGATTATCAGTGAATGTTGAGTAAGAGGGGGCTCACATATATTACAAAATGTGCTGATATCAGGCAAAATGATAATCAACTAATCCAATAAGAGGAGTGATAGTCAGAATTCACTGAATAATTCAGAAGCATGTTGGACGTCCAGTGACTTTTCAACTCAGAGCCACAATCCTCCAAATGAGCTTTCGATCAACCCATACCCTTTTGCAGACACAGCAACCCAGCCCACTGTCGTAATGACAGGCATAAGCCCTCAAAGCATGTAAATCTTTTGTCAAGCACATTAGTTTTGTCTCTAATTCCTGGTAAAATCTTGAGTGTCTATTGACAGAATTGTACTGCAGATTGAAAAATTGGATTGCCTGCAGGTCCAACAAGGTTCGGTCAACAGACTAGTTAAGAACAACAGCTGTTTACCATTGTGCATTCAGTAAGTATATGGCAATCGAGTTTGCTTTTGCTGTCTGAAAAGGTGAAAGTGATTTATTTCTTTAGATTTAACTCAGAAGGCTTTTATTAAAGAGTATTGCTTTTCCATACACGAATAATTCACAAGGGATCTATACAAATATCCAAGACTGCTTGTGATATATTCTACTGTTTTGGGGAACGAGCTGACTAGTTATTTGAAATTATGAGATATTGTTGCAATTTTCTCAAGTACACTGGAACAGGATAATCAGATAATAGCGAATCTATACCTTCCTGTTATTCAACATCCTCTTAATCATGCTCTTTGATACTTTCACCCAAGAACCACCCCACTCCTTTCTTGTGACCCACACCCAGTGACAAGAAGACAGCAGAAGGCTTAACATTTTGCTGCTGCAAATAGTGGGTCTCAGCCGGTAATCTTTCAGAGCCAGAAAGTGTCAAGGCAGTGTCAAGGCCTGTGATAGGCTGAGAAATTTGCCTTTGCTTTGCACGTCAACTATTGATGACCTGATAGCTTGAATTTACTTGGCAGCAGAAGTGGCATGTGAGTCATCACCTCTCTTTGGGGAAAACCATGGAGCATCGTGGCCCTTGAATTTAACTAACAAAGATTTGTGTATTTAATCCTGAACCAAATAGTAATTAATGCATTTAAGAGTTATTTACTCACTCATATTCCTAGTTTTTGCTGCAGTTTCCCATGTGCTCCATAATCCAGTTTGACCTTAAATATAGATTTTAACCATCTTAGCCTTAAACCTCTTGTATGCCTGACAATGTAAGAGCCTTTGATTGTACAGCAGGAAGTAACTTTGAAGCAGTTGGTTCAAATGAGATAATCATCATCTCTTCAGATGCAAAATTCTGCATGAGAAAAGGAGTGAAAATGTACATCTCCTGGATCATGGGAGACAAGTACCACATGTAGGAGCTGCAGTTGATGGAAGATGGTTTCATATTGTACAAGAACAAAGTAGAACTTCTTTCAAATCACAACTGTTCACCCCTTGGCTTCATAATCACCATGAACTACACAATGTTCAAAAAGAACAGTACCTTGAATGGATGAAAGAGTAACTATGCTTCAAAAAGGACATCTTACTCTGAGCATCAACAACATCAGTGTTCCATAAAGTTAAACTGTCTTGTAATGAGATATTGTAGCCTTCCAATAAGAAACAATTGTCACACCATGTAGGATTCACAGAAGGATTGATTCCTAACAAGCTGTTTGACAGGAAGACTTCTCTCTACCTCCCCAGTCACTTCACCCACCAACAATCTTGTGTTGCTTATCTTCACTCAAACCATTCAAATTTTGAGAGCTCCATGGTTGACCTGGCTGTTTTCTCACATGTATCAGCCGAAAGAACTGAATAAATGTGAGGTATAATTTATTTCTCAAGAATGCCTTTGCTGGTTTCATCAATTTCCACAGAAATGTGTGAATATAGCATTGAAATCCCAATTTCTATTCAAAGCCACACATCTGCTTGAAGAAATGAATGGAACAAGATACAATTCTTTACACTTTAAATGTGTCAGCAGAGAAAATCAACCCTCGGGCCCTCCAAATGAACAGATGGATTTTTATTGCAACTTGCAGAGTGGAGGAAAAGAGGATGTGACAGTCATTACACAAGTTCCAAAAAAATAATTAAATGCTAAGCATGAGCCCAAAGACGGTCTTTGCTGATGCAAAGCTTAGGGCTTTTCTTCTGTAACCTGTACACAACATATAGCAAGTACTGAGTAAGCAAGTTGAAAATTAAGTTACATTAAACTTAATTAGTAAAACACTAAATTGATAATAGGCTGCAAGATGCTGCCCAACTCCAAATTCAATTCTTCTTTGAAATGGTCCATGAATATATTCATAAAATGAATTCATGTCTTTAGCCCTGCAAAACAATTCAAAACAATTTTGGACAGTAGACAAAAGGTTTACATTGCGTGGCTTTTTTCTTTTTAATTGGCTTGAAAGCTGTTCTAATTATGAGTTTGGGAGTCATATCTTGCACAATGCAATGAAAATTCAGCATATTAAGATCATTTTGCTCTGAGCTACTTTATATACAGTTGTTGTTTAATCAAGCCATTTCTAGGAAAAAAATACAAAGAGATTGCACATTGATGTGGCTCCAATGGCCACTCCAAAATCTTATGACTCGTAGGGGAATGGAATAAAGGGCACCTTCATTTTTGAAATGGTTTGTTGTCTTGCTTATGGAGAGCAATTTATGAATATGTGTTTACAATACAATGCCCCTGATTTACAGTTTTTACCATAATTAAAGAAAAACTTGAAAATCAAATAATTGCTGCAGGTGAAATATTTCACAGAGACACAAAATAAAATCAGTATGAATTACAATGTGAATGAATGCTCTACACTTGGATGCTAGAGAATTGCAGAAATCATATTTTGCCCCTGATAAGTCACATGGCTTAACACCGTGAAATGTTACTCTCAGTTCCAGGAGATATTTGTTCTACCATTTGTTCACGTCAGTGTGTCAGCCCCAATTCTGGCTGATATTTCCACTATTATTTGTCAACACAAGGAAACATTCCTTCTTGAGTTTTGCCACATAACAAATTCCTTACTTAATCAAGAAAGAAATGAAAATGCAGGCATTATAGCAGCTGGATTCATTGCTCCATTACTGACAACCGTTCATTAAATCATTGCACTCCTACTACCTTCGATTGTCCTGCACCTCTGCTCTAACGCACCATCCTACTGCTCAAAAATGGAACATGAGGGGGAACCTAAAGTATGATTGTTGTTATATATCTCAGACCATGGAATCCCCCAACTTGGTCCTGTTTATGGAGCCTCCTCATTTTACTATTTGTCACCTGAAGAGAGATCGAATGAATAATTATTATAGATTCCTATTATATATTCCCCTCTTGTGTGTATTTTCCTATCATAGTTCGCCTGTGTATGAAATTCCCCACTCAAACCCTTCCATCTTGCTAACTTTATCCTGCTTCTTGGAATGTCCTCGCAATCCCATCATTTAACTATGCTGTAACCCATTCTTAAATGGAATATATTCTGTTTGACCTCCTCTCCGTCCATTTGGAAGTTCTATTTCTCTCTTTTAATAATCTGGGAGATGTTCTCATAATGAAAAAAAAACTTTTGGAAAAGGTTGATCAACCCATTTAACCCATTTATGTTTAATCTTGCCACTTCTCGGAGAAGTATGAGGAGACTGCACATTGATGTGGCTCTAATAGCCACTCCAAAATCTTATGACTCATAGGGGAATGGAATAAAGTACACCTTCATTTTTGAAATGGTCTGTTGTCTGAACAGACAAGTTTTCTTTTGTGAAAATGCAATGTATCTGAGAGATCATCATCTACTTTAGATTTCCAATATTCACTATTATTTTCAAGGATGAGTTCTGATTATGGACCTGCTGACTATCCATTACAAACTATTCCTTTTGCAACACTCAGTTGCATCATATATTTTACCCTCTTAAAGTATGGCCTCTATCTCTTTCAACCACTCAAAATGTCAGTGCACACAATTTCTCTGTTCTAAGCTCCCTCTCCTTGCTAATGTCATTGAAAATATTGTCACCTACCAAATTCGTGCCTATCTCATGCAACCTTTTTTCTTCATAATATCAATGGCAATTTGGAGTCAGTTTCTAGATATGTCTGATGTCACCCAGTTGTGTATTATTTCATTCCAGCAATCAATCTTTGTGTAGACGGATTATTTAATTTTAGTTTCCTCCAATTGATTGCAGTCCCAGGAAAATTACGTTTCTGCTTTTGGATTCCTACCACATCGTAAGAGCAGTAAGCTGTTGAGTTGTCAAGCCTATTCTGGCATTTAATGAAATCATAGCTTATCTGCAGTGTAGGTCCACCCATTTGCATTGGCTGTTAGTATGCTTACCTACCAAAAGAAAGTGAGTGGACCTCAGATTTTAAATGATAATTGCCAAAACCTTTCCATAGAAATGCACATCTCTCTTTGACCATTTCTGCATGCTGAACAAGACTGTTCATGATCATTGTCTTAATATCAAAGTGACTACTTGATTACACCTCTACAACACTGTCCATTGTTAATTCTCCTCAGCCCAGCTGATCCACTGCAGAATACATACCTTCATCCATATCTCTGTCAACTCTTATGGGTGGGAAATGGTTAACGCATGAACTGTTGATTTCAGTAGTTTAACAAACCATTGAAACAACACAGTAAAGGAGTCATTCTGTCCTGCAGCATCACGTTACTGAAAGATACATCCCCTTGATGGTCATCAGAGGAAAAGACAAGGCCATGAAGGAAAAGGTTGTACATAAACAGAGGGAAATATTTAAAGAAATCAATTGAATTCTTTAACCAATAGGACCATTGGATGTTCCGTCAATATGGGCAGCACAGTGGTTAGCACTGCTGCCTCATAGCGCCAGAGACCCGGGTTCAATTCCCGCCTCAGGCAACTGTCCTGTGGAGTTTGCACATTCTCCCCGTGTCTGCATGGGTTTCCTCCAGGTGCTCCAGTTTCCTCCCACGGTCCAAAGATGTGCAGGTCAGGCGAATTGGCCACGCTAAATTGCCCGTAGTGTTAGGTTTAGGGGAATGGGTCTGGGTGGGTTGCTCTTCGGAGGGTTAGTATGGACTTGTTGGGCCAAAGGGCCTGTTTCCACACTGTAAGTAATCTAATAAAAAAATATATATTCAAGTTTGAGACAGGTGGGATTTGAGTCTTTCATGGAATCAAGAGGTTTGCAGAAAGTAAATAACATCAGTCATTATTCCATTGAATCTCAGGCCAGCTTCCAAGTTACATGTAATTTACCCTTGATCCTATTTCTTACAAAATTTCTCTATAATTTTATTTGTTTCATGTGCACTTGATTCTGGAAAATCATAACTACTCTCTGACCTGACGAGTTCTTGCTCGTCAATGTCACAATTTTAAAATCTCATCATTGTTTTCAGTTCCTCCACAGCCTTGGCTTTTCCTACTTCTATAATCTGCACCAGCCCGACAACAGCTTGAGATTGCTGTGCTCCTCCAATTCTGACCTCTTGTGCACTTCCCACGCCTTTAATTGCCTACGGCCTAAACTTTGGAATTCCCTCCCTAAATCTTTCGACCTCCCTCTCCCACATTGATCAAGGTTCGATCTCCTACTCCTAACATTGTCCTAATTTGCTTTATTCCCAGCTTTATGATGCTCCTGTGATAAATTTTCTGTTGTTTAACTACATTGAAGGTTCAATATGAATACAACTTGCTGGACATCGAATCGAGGTTGAGAGGTGACCTGATAGAATATTATTAAATAATGTGAGGTATAGATAGATTTGAAAGTAGTTGTCTTTTCTCTAGGATGGGGAATTTCAAGACTAAGGGGCACATTTTTAAGGTGAGAAGAGAGAGATTTAAAGAAGACATAAGAGGCAAATTGTTTTACACAGAGGGGGTTTGCGTGTGGAATGAGCTTCCTGAGGAAGTTGTGGATGTCGTACACTTAAAATGCTTATAAGATATTTGGAAAGAAACAAAATGGGAAATAGTTCAAGGGATATGGCCAAGAGCAGGCAGGTGGGTCTAGTTTAGTTTTGGATTATGTTCAGCATAGATAGGTTGGACCAAAGAATCTATTTCCAAGCTGTATGACTCTATGACTGTGATTTTGAACATCATCGAACATCAATGGGAGAAAAAAACTGGACTGGCCGGAAATTTATTGGACAATTCATTACCACTTGTTTTTTACTATGCTTTTACCATCTTTATCCCAACCAAAATTATGCCATCAAATAAATAAAAAGAAAAACAGAGTTGTGTTAAAACCATGAGTACATTTCAGAGGGAATGACATTAAGGTAGAGAAGACAAACAATGGAAAATTCCAAATACTGAACTGAAATTAAAAATACTTTTGATATGGATAACAGTAAGAGAGTACTGGAGAAACTTTCAAGTTCAGGAAATTATGTTGTGATATATCCAAGCATATGGGGAGAAATAGATTCTAAAGCACAGCTCATGAGACAATCTGCAATTGCATTCACAATAATCTGTACACAACTAAACTGTAAGAATGCATAGAAGAAAACAGATCGACATGTGTTTTTAATACTGATGACATAAAGTATAGTACTCAAACGATTTGAAGACAGGAAGTGATGGAAGCCGTGATCTGCTTATGACATAGATAAAGTTTAACCTCTTAATATCAGGTTCAGTCAAGTCACTATCGTCATACCAGACCATAGAGTTGCTCTCTCATTAGAGACAGGTGATTTAACCTGAGGGCCACCACACCTCAGGCAAGGAGGGAGAAGTGGAGAAGGACGGCCCTTCATGGTAACCTCAGCCAGTGTGGAGATTGAACATGGAGATCAGCATCATGCTGCTTCACAAACCACGAGCAGCACAGTGGCTCCGTGATCAACACTGCTGCCTCACAGCAGTGAGGAGCTGGGTTCGATTCCAACCTTAGGTGACTGTCTGTGTTGAGTTTGCACGTTCTCCCCGTGTCTGCATGGGTTAGTGCCAGGCGCTTCAGTTTACTTCCACTGTCCAAAGATGTGCAGGTTATGTGGCTTGGCCATACTAAGCTGCCCATAATGTTTAGGGGTGTGTAGGTTAGGTGCATTAGCCATGGGCAATGTAGGGAGGGTTACAGGGAAAGGGTAGAGGGATAAGTCTGGGTGGGATGCTCTTCAGAGTTTTGGTGTGGGTCTGTTGGACTGAATGACCTGTTTCCACACTGTATGGATTCTATTCTATGACATTGGCCAACAAGCCAACTGAGCTAAACCTGCAAATGCTTAATATAGAATCAGAGAATCCTACAGTGCAGAAGAGGCCTGTCAGCCCATCGAGTCTGTACCTCCAAACATATGCTACTACCTTCACAAGTCCCAGTTTCCCCACACTAGAACTTAGCCTTGATATTGTATTGCAGCCCAGCTCTTGTGGTGCAATGGTGGTGCTTTTAATCATGGTCAAGAAAGTCTAGATACAAGTCCCATCTCAGAATGTGATGACTACATAACGCATCCAAACAGATTGATTAGATTTTTGTTTAAATCAAATTCTGGACTTCCCTCCTTCAACTATTTTCATGCACCCCTACCTTAAAAAAAACTATGACCCGTCCGTTAATCCAGTTTTTGGTTACCACCCCTAATTTCTCCCTTTATAGCTCATCCATGATTCTGCATTGGGACGACACTTGAAAGTACTTTCAGTTCTTAATCACTTTTGAATGGAAGGCGCTTGAATTGACAAATTCTCTAACATTTCTGAGGAATGCCAGAGTCTCAAAATTTCCCACAAGAATGTTGAGATTTTCCTTCAATTTATCAATCCCAGCCTGGCCACATCGAAGGGGAATTATTCCATGCACTCCACAAAGTAATGTTATAAAGTGTCATTTTATTGCTGAATTACCTATAAGGACTGATAAAGGCAGCACTGTGTACTGATCGTAACATGTATCCTAGAGGCGGTGCTCATTGAAACAAATCCTATCCAACTGTGTGTGAAGGGTAGAACAATGATAGTCATTTCTTATTTAATTAGCCAAGAAGATGTGGTTAGTCTCTGAGATACCTCAATATGTGTGTTATAGGAACTTACTGTGGATTTACCTTTACCCCCAAGAGTTGAGGGGCAGAATACCAACATTGTACCAATTTACTCCATTGTCTGAAAGGAGCCATTATTTCAGTAGATTCTGCATGGAATTATATTACTTGATGACATTGCCATCAGTAGTGCAGGCAGTTGATGAATATCAAAGGGAATATTGAAGATTAATTACTGTCTCTTCATACCACCTTAATACATAAAGTATCACTGTATAGTGATATAGGAACAGCTTAGAGTCATAGAGATGTACATCATGGAAATAGACCATTCGGTCCAACACGTCCATGCCGACCAGATATCTCAACCCAATCTAGTCCCACTTGCCAGCACTTGGCCCATATCCCTCCTAACAGTGGTTAGCACTGCTGCCTCACAGCGCCAGAGACCCGGGTTCAGTTCCCGCCTCAGGCGACTGACTGTGTGGAGTTTGCACGTTCTCCCCGTGTCAGCGTGGGTTTCCTCCGGGTGCTCTGGTTTCCTCCCACAGTCCAAAAATGTGCAGGTTAGGTGAATTGGCCATGCTAAATTGCCCGTAGTGTTAGGTAAGGGGTAAATGTAGGGGTATGGGTGGGTTGCGCTTCGGCGGGTCGGTGTGGACTTGTTGGGCTGAAGGGCCTGTTTGCACACTGTAATGTAATCTGTAAAACCCTTCCTATTCATTTACACATCCAAATGCCTCTTAAATGTTGCAATTGTACCAGCCTCCACCACTTCCTCTGGCAGCTCATTCCATACCCGTACCACCCTCTGTGTGAAACAGTTGCCCCTTAGGTCTCTTTTATATCTTTCCCCCTCACCCTAAACCTATGCCCTTTAGTTCCCCTTAGGTCTCTTTCCCCCTCACCCTAAACCTATGCCCTTTAGTTCTGGACTCCCCAACCCCAGGGAAAAGACTTTGTCGACTTTGTCTATCCATGCCCCTCATGATTTTGTAAACCTCCATAAGGTCACCCCTCAGCCTCCAACGCTCCAGGGAAAACAGCCCCAGCGTGCTCAGCTGCTCCCTATAGCTCAAATCCTCCAACCCTGGCAACATCCTTGTAAATCTTTTCTGAACCCTTTCAAGTTTCACAGCATCTTTCTGATAGGAAAGAGACCAGAATTGCATGCAATATTCCAACAGTGGCCTAACCAACGTCCTGTACAGCCGCAACATGACCTCCCAACTCCTGTATTCAATACTCTGACCAATAAAGGAAAGCAGACCAAACGCCACTATCCTATCTACATGTAACTCCACTTTCAAGAAACAGGAAAGGAGAAGTCACCATGCTGGGAGTTTTCTATAGACCTCCGAATAGTCTCAGAGATGTAGAGGAAAGGATAGCAAAGATGATTCTCGATAGGAGTGAGAGAGGCAGGGTAGTTGTCATGGGGGACTTCAACTATCCAAATATTGACTGGGATCAC
>NC_057720.1:88993130-89019000 GCF_004010195.1 Chiloscyllium plagiosum | reverse complement strand
TTAATAGAGGGATTGAGTTCCAGAACCAGGAGGTTATGCTGTAGTTGTACAAAGCTTTGGTACGGCCACACTTGGAGTATTGTGTACAGTTCTGGTCACCGCATTATAAGAAGGATGTGGAAGCTTTGGAAAGGGTGCAGAGGAGATTTACTAGGATGTTGCTTGGTATGGAAGGAATGTCTTACGAGGAAAGGCTGAGGGCCGTGAGGCTGTTCTCGTTAGAGAGAAGAAGGTTGAGAGGTGACTTAAAAGAGACATACAAGATAATCAGAGGGTTAGATAGGGTGGATAGGGATAGCCTTTTACCAAGTATGGGGACAGCAAACATGAGGTTGACACAACTTTAAAGTGAGGGGAAGAGGTATAAGACAGATGTCAGAGGTAGTTTCTTTACTCAGAGAGTCGTAAGGGTATGGAATGCTTTGCCTGCACCAAGTTTAAGTGCATTTAAGTCGTCATTGGACAGGCATATGGACGTACATGGAATAGTGTAGGTGGGATGGGCTTCAGATTAATATGACAGGGCGGCGCAACATCGAGAGCCGAAGGGCCTGTACTGCGCTGGAATGTTCCATGTTCCATGTTCTATGTTCTAAGGAGCTATGAACATTCACTCCAAGGTCTCTTTGTTCAGCAACACTCCCTAGGATTTTACCATGAAGTGTATAAGTCCTGCTAAGATTTGCTTTCCCAAAATGCAGCACCTCGCATTTATCTGAATTAAACTCCATCAGCCCATTTGCCCATCTGGTGAAGATCCTGTTGTAATCTGAGGTAACCTTCTTCGCTGTGCACTACACCTCCAATTTTGGTGTCATCTGCAAACTTACTAACTGTACCTCTTATGCTCACACCCAAATCAACTTATTATTAACGAACTGCTCTTGACTCTACAAACCCATGAAAGCATGAAACTGAATGATTCACAGAACTAGACTGGGAGGGTTTAAACCCTCACATTACACTTACACCCATGCACCCTCAAACCTGTCAGCAGAAAGAGGATAAACAGAAGGAGGTAACACCAAGATAGAGTTAGGTGCAAAGTCAAGGTTAGGGATGAGGGTAACGGGAACAAAGACAAGAAGAGAGGAGCAGTAGAAGACAAGGATTGTGTTGAACACAGTAATAATGAGAAGCAAGATGAAAGGTGATGATAGGTGAGATAGTGAAAGGCAAGAACGTGACAGAAAATGACAGCTGAAGCTTAGAAGATGACAGTCATCAAGGATGGCGAATTCTGAAGATGATAGCAAATAAGGATGATGGACAACAAAGGCAACCATTTGAGGGATGAAGAGGATGAGGACAAGTATAATTGCTACAATCCTAGATGAGACCACTAAATTCATGTTCTAATTCAGTATCCTTTTTTATTTAATGTAGGTGAGGTTTGAAGCCCCAGGTACTTACTAATAAAGCCACAAGATTCCACAGTTTTGAACACCTAAAATTAACATTATGGAGCAAGATTAGAAAAGAAACTAATCTACAATATATGAATAACTTATAAAATAAAACTCAGAATTAACATGAGGTATGAACAAGCTGCAATGGAACACCCCACAGGGCATATCAAATAGAAAATGTTTTCAAGAGTGATCCTATGGATTTCGCAGCAAATCACCCGTAGGTTAGTGACAGTGTGGGTTATCAAATCTTATTGAGGCTTTGACCTTTTTATTAGGGACTCCAATTCTTCACTTTGAACTCCATCAAAAACTGATCTAATCAAACTGCCTCAATGACTGCTTATGGTCCAGCAGTTCAATCTCTTTCCCTGAGTCTATGTTCCGCTAAATTCCAGAGATTGTACTGCAGCACTCATTCATGGGTACAATTCCCTGTCTTTTTACCAACATCTTGGATGACTAAGCTGATGCTGTACTTGGGTTTCAGCTCCATAAACTGGTTGTAGGCTTTTGTAACCTCTCATTCTCAATAGCATTGGACTATCAATGGCTTCCATGGCCTCTTCTGAGCTCTCTTTTCAACACAGATGCAATAATCTTCCAATGTCTTTTCAGTTCTTTGGAATTTCTCCTGAACTGGACTGTTTTGAGACTGCTATTTCCAGAACCTGATCCTCTACCCCGTTTCTAAACACTTTACTGACCATCAATCTGAAAGTAGCAACCTTTTGCTTTACTGCATCTGACCAACCTATGTGTACCATGGACTGTCATTTGATGCCTTCCTCTGTACCTTGGTTACCTTTTCACATTGGTCTCCACCACATTTCCTTTAAATGGTTAGGTTGTTCAGCTATAAAACCGTAGTGATTGGGTACTTGTGCTTACTAAGAACTGAAGTCCTCAGGATCCCAACTTCCCCCCAAAAGATAGATTAGACATTCATCACAAGAGGATGAGGATAAGGAAGCTGAGGATGACAGAGAGGAAGAGGAAATGAAGAGGAAGATGAGGATGATAACGAAAAGCAAAAGGTCATGAATGACTAACAGGAAGAGTATAATGAAAACCAGGAGAAGGACAAGGATGATGAAGAGGAGGAGAACAATGGAGAACAGGAAAGAAATGAGGATAATGATGATGGAAAGGATGGCAACATTGTGGATAATGAGACAATAATGAGGGTTGATAATGCCTTTGATGCATAAAGTCTGTTTGTACAACAGCATTTTATCCCTCCCCTTTCAAAGAAAGGAACTGCCACTATATTTGGTCTGGCCTGCACATGAATCCAAGTACATGGATATACTGCATGGTTGTTCTTGATGCCCTTAGAGCAATAACAATGGGCATTACACTCTAGCCAATTCCCTTCACAGCACTGGAGCAAAGACAAAAGTAATTTTCTTCAATGGAGGTATTCGTACTGTCAGCTATTTCACATTACACCCTCATGCAGAGGCAATCATGTAAACCAGGAGTCTTCAATAATGAATGGACTGTCCCTGGAAGATCTGGCTTACTTGCACAATATTTTCTATGTCTCTACATTGGTTTCTCCCACTTGTGCATGTTTCATGACACTCAAATGGAATGACCTACATTAAAGAATCAAGAACCTGTGTCCAAAGCCTTAAAGGAGCTGGAATGGGAAGAGATATCCAGCTAAGTAAGCTACATAGTAAACTTTTTGTGTGGGCATGCCATGATATACTTCACAATTCACAGGCAGGGGCATGCTATCCCTTTAAGATACAAATGTAAAGAAGTCTAGCAAGTTAGACTAGAGCAAGATTGGATATCAGATATCAAAGGAGACCTTTAAGCGATGAGACAGAGAAGGGTTGACAGAAGCAAACTTTAAAATTGTTGGGGGATTAGCAACAAGGTTAATGTAGCCAGATTTAGAAAAGAGACAAGAATAAATTTCTTCAAACAGAGAGATGTGCAGCCGTGAAATTAATTTCCAGAGTTATCAGTGAGGGCAGAAACATATGACTACATTCAAGAGTAAATCAAATATGCGAATCGGGAATAGTAGGCAGAAGGAATGTTGGAACAAGCAGATCAGTGTGATCAGAAGTATTTGTTTACGTGCTTGAGAGGACAGGGTAAATGCTGGCATGACCCATTTCTGTGTTATTAACATCTATGCCATTTGATGAGGGCTTGAGCAATTGCTGTAGGCCATAATTCTGATAACCTAACTGCAATTTTATTGGCACATCTGAATCTTAACAACAGCGATGTCATAGGCTACTGTGTAATGAAGGCATCTCAGGTGATTCCTTGGATACCAGACATTCATTGGAGTGAAGATGTTGTTTTGGCCAGTAAATCACTAAAGGTTTAGGAGCACATTCTGTTTACATGACTGATACAGCTGAGTTGAGGACGCATGATAGCCTTTATAGTGCTAACGTCCATGCCCTGCACTAATGGCAAAAATGAGACTGAAAGATAATTCTGTGTCCTTCGCAATTCACTTCTTCATTTCACAGAGGAAGTGAATCAGACATTACTGATTGTGAATCTGACAAGCATTTCTTGCTGTGGTTTGGGAGCATTCAAAAGGATACAAAGAGTTTGCTGATTTAAGATCAACACCAATAGAAATTTACGTCCTGTTGAAGGAATTGACCAAAGGTCAGCCTGGAATTCACTTCAAAGCTCAGTAAGAGTCTATTGAGGAAAAAGAGTCACAACATATTTCAGATTATAGAGTCAAAGAGTCATAGAGATGTACAGCATGGAAACAGACCCTTCGGTCCAACCCGTCCATGTCGACCAGATATCCCAACCCAATCTAGTCCCAGCTGCCAGCACTCGGCCCATATCCCTCCTATTCCTTCCCTTCCTATTCATATACCCATCCAAATGCCTCTTAAATGTTCCAATTGTACCAGCCTCCACCACTTCCTCTGTCAGCTCAGTATTCTGTAAATGCAGGTTGTTACAATTCTGAAGTTTATAAGGTTGTTATATTTTGGGACTATGTGCTTAAAATGAGGGTGAAATAATTACTATCCCGTGGTCTGTTCTGAAGTCTGACTGGCTGTAAATCTGAGTGGTTTGATTGCTAGGAATCAAGGAATATTAGAGTAATTAACTGAAAAGAAAGATGTAAGATCTATGTGTTTAGACAAAATGGAGACTCCTGTGAAGACTCCAAGACTGTAAGTCACAAAAAAAAATGTTGGGAATGTCAGATTAGTTATATTTTAAAAATGTTTCAGACTGTTCCATTTAGTTTCAAGATAAAAGAAAGTTTGTCTTACAAAGCTATCTAATCAGCACTTTCATCTTGATACAAGGCCCATGAGATTCACATTGATATGGGAAAGGATGTAAAGGTCAGCTTATGGACTTGTCTAAAACATCACTGAATACCATAGTTTTTTTAGAGTCAACTTGCTTCAGGAGGGAGGGAGTAGTGAGACACCCAAAAAAAAAGGTTCTATGACTTGCCATGTAAGAATATGGGTGGGTGTTTATGCTTAGATTGAAATGTCCAAATTCATGGTAAGTTAAAGTAAGCCTGGAGAATATAGTCTCCAGGAAAGTCTCCAGGAAAAGAAGACCTCCTTGTAAAAGACAGGACTAAATTACAATTTACAAGACAAAACAGAAACTGGAATAAACCTTCAGAAACTAAGAATCATTGAATTGGATCTGGGAAGGCTAAATATCCATGCAAAGTATACTTGCAAACTGTGTTTTTTTATTAGGGTGAAAAGGAGGGAGCAATCTTGTTCCATAGTTTAAAATACAAATTTCCTTCAATTATAATGCTAGTTTATGACAGTTTTAGCTCCTAAATGTCCTAAAATGTGAAATCTTGATTTGTCATTGTTTCAACTATTAACTGGGAGAGTAAATTTCTTTTCAAATGCTATCAGTTTCTTCGGAGATCATAACAAGTTTACGGGATATTTATGAGCATCAAAATAATTCAATAGGTGATTGTGTGCCTGTGTTCATTGCCCCTTAAGATCTTGTCATCTTCAACTAAGTCACATTTGCTCAGAAAATTTATTTTATTTTGATGACATGTAAAAATATTTCGACAAAAGCTGGTAGGGAGCAAATGGTTCTTTGCACAATGAGCTCAAAGTTTGTCCTAAATAATCCATCAGTTTAATATGAAATTTTGTTAAGAACCTAGTTTTAAGAATACAGTTGTAGCAAAAACTGTATTCTTAAAACTAGGTTCTATTGTTTATTTGTGCAACCTTTTTTTATGTGATTACAGTGAATGCTCAGGGAATGCTGAAAGCTTGTTTGAAGAATGCAGAATTTGAAACATGGAGTTTAAGGATTAGAATTTACATATTCCAACAAGGCTGCTACCATCCTCCATAGAATACAACATTTGTCTGTTTTGCACACACCCCTTAGCAAGTCAAGCTCTGAATAATGTAAGATTCTACAAGTCACAAGTCAACATATGGAGCCTTACTGCCTTAATATCTAACAGGAAGTTGTGGCAGAATGCAAGTCAGGCAGCCAGTCTGGTCTAACACAAATACATCGATGCTTTAGACATGCATGGGGCTCTTGCCTAGTGATTGTACCAAAACAGTTCTTTCCTTGCACTGATCACAATTTGCTCACTATTACTGGTACGTCGATCCAATACAAACTTCTCTTCATTCTGAAGGTATCAGCACCCTTATAAAGGACACAGTTAACATAAAGGATAATAGGCTTCAGAACCTATGCAATGCTTTCTTGTAAACACTGGGGCTGGTGGCAAGGTATGTTGAGTTTGTGATTTCATGAATGCCCCTGACTTGCTTTATTTAAGATACAGCCTTTGTTTAGCTTGATAAAGGTCACCTGAGACAAAGCACATATAGGAGAAAGTGAGGTCTGCAGATGCTGGAGTTTCAACAAAGCACATATAACCAGGAATGTTGGTGGGGAGTGAGTGATAGGCTATTCCTATTCAGAAATTTCCCCATGGTCACTTAGTGGGATAGACCATGCAACAGTTTGCCTAATACCCCACTATCAGCATCCTGGGATGGCACGGTGGCTCAGTGGTTAACATTGCTGTCTCACAGCACCAGGGACCCAGGTTCAATTCCAGCCTTGGGTGACTGTCTGTGTGGAGTTTACACATTCTCCCAGTGTCTGCGGGGGTTTCCTCCAGGTGCCCTGTTTTCCTCTCACGGTCCAAAGATGTGCTGGATTTGCTGTGCTAAATTGTCTATAGTGATCAGTGATGTGAGGGCTGGGTGCATAGGAAATGGCGAATGTAAAGTTATAGGGTTATGATTGCGGCGGGTGGGGGGAGGGGGTGGTGGCTGTGGGTCTGGGTGGCTTGCTCTTTGAAGACTTGGTGTGGACTTGTTTGGGGTGAATGGCCAGTTTCCACACTGTAGGGATTCTATTGGCCAGAAACTGAACTGGTCTGTCCACATAAATGCTGTGCCGACAAGAACAAGTTAGGACGCATGACAGTTTCTCATTGCCATTTACAAGATACATGCCAGGAGTTGACTTTTCCACTTGCCCAGATGACTGCAGCTCCAAAAACACTTAAGAGGCTTGACACCACCCAGGACAAAGCAGCCACTAGATTGGCATTACATTCACTCCATCCATCAATGGTGCTCGGTAACAGTGTATGTGCTATCAAAAGGAATCACTGCAGAAATTCACCAAGGGTCTTTAGATAGAACCTTCCAAACCCACTGTTACCTGGAAGAACATGGTAGCAGATTTATGGGAATGTTCATTGATGACTGCACTATGGCCCAACCATCCTCAGCTGCTTCATCAATAACCTTCCCTCCATCATAAGGTCAGAGAGGGATGTTTGCAGATGATTGCACATTTCAGCACCATTTGTACTCCTCAGGTACTGAAGCAGTCCACATTCAAATACAACAAGATCTGGACAGTATCCAGGCTTGGCCTGGTGAGAGGAAAGTAACATTCACACCAAACAAATGCCAGGCTATGACTACCTCCAATAACAGGCAATCTAACCACAGCCCCTTGACATTCCGTGGTCTTAAATTCACTATCAACGTCCTCGGGGTTACCATTGATCAGAAACATAACTGGACTCGTCACATCAACCAGTAGCTACAGGAGCAGGTCACAAGGTAGGGATACTGTGGCAAGTAACTCAATTCCTCACTCCACAAAGCCTGTCCACCATCTACGAGGCTCAAGTCAAGATTGTGATAAAATACACCCTACTTGCCTGCATAGGTGCTACGCCAACAACACTCAAGAAGCTTGACACCATCCAGGACAAAGCAGCCCTCTTAATTGGCACTGCATCCACAAGTATGCACTCCTTCCACCATCCACACTCAGTAGCAGCAGTGTTCACTATCTACAAGATGCACTCCAGAAATTCACCAAAGATTCTCAGACACCTTCCAAACCCACAACCACTTCCATCTAGAAGGACAAGGGCAGTGGATGCAAGGGGACACCATCACCTGCAGGTTCCCCTCCAAGCCACTCACTGTCCTGATATGGAAATATAATACTGTTTCTTCATTATCGCTGGGTCAAAATCCTTAATGGCATCCAAGAAAACACCTTGTCACCACCTTCTCAAGGGCAACCAGGAACAGCAATAAATGCAGGCCAGCCAACGACACCCATGTCGCAAGAGTGAATAAAAAAAATATAACCTGACAGGTTCTTTCCAAAACATGTGCCATCCTGACTTGGAAATATGTCACCTAGCCTTCAGTGTTGCTGGGTCAAAATCCTGAAACTCCCTTTCTCTTTACATTCTGGGAAATGGATAGCAGTGGTTCAAGGAGGCTAATCACCCACCACCTTCTCAAGTAACTAAGAATCGACACCCAATGCTAGCACTGTATGTGAAGCCCACATCTGTGAATGAGTCAAAATAAACATACATACTGATCACCTGGTCAAGAGAAGGAGGAGAGGTCTATCTGCATCTCCAGGTCTTTCCAAGCTTTCTTCAACTGAGTGGTTTAAGTGGGTTTAATGGAGAAACTCCCAATTTTAGAGTTCACCAACTTGCTCCTCCTCGTGGGTAACTGAGAGGCACCTCAAAGGAGCAAAATATCCACTGTTGATGGCAGTACCTTCCCTACACATGCCCTGACCTGACAACATGGGTTGTGGTTTAATCATATCCCTATTTGTGGTCTATTCCTCAAAGCTGGTTTGAGAAGGATAGTACTGGATCCAATCCATTGTTAACCTTGAATCACAAAATGCACTATTAGAAGCACGCACCTCTGAGCTCAACAGTGTCAGAGTTTCTGCAAGTGTCTCTTTATATCTGTTCAAATGAAAACCCTGTTAATGCCCTCCGCCATTGCACATAATTAAACACAATTCACGTATTATTAGCAATTTATCCGAATGCATCCATTCACAGTCACACAACGGTTGCTACAGAAACTCCATCTATAAAACACTCTTTGTGCTGTTTAAGTTTTCCATTCCAAAACAGTATTGATCATTTTAACTGTTGTAATGAAATACCCACTAATAAAATCCAGTGAAGTTTTTCTTTATTAAAACTTCAATGCATTAAAGGCTGTTATTAAAGTCAATTGTAATTATGGACCATCACGGCCAAGAATCAAATAAAATCTCCCTGGAAATACCATAAACAAAATTAAACTAAATCAATGGATTGTTATTACATTATACAATCCAACACACTAAAATTCAGAATGCCTTTTGTTTGGTAGAAGCTATTACTAGGACTCAGGTACCAGAAAATTGGAAGAAATCTGGGATTGTAAAGCCAGGCACACTAGCAGCAGAAAGAATTACACTCTCTTGAGAGGATACAGTCAGAAGGCCACAAGGCAGCCTTAAGACATTATCTTAAGAGATTGATCTCACAAGGAATTAAGGGCTACGGGGAGAGTGTGGGTAAGTGGCGCTGAAATGCCCATCAGCCATGATTGAATGGCAAAGTGGACCCGTTGGGCCGAATGGCCTTACTTCCACTCCTATGTCTTATGGTCTCAAGATCAACTGGGAAAGGGGTAAGCTTTCTGTGTCGTTTCTATCCTTCTGCCTTCCTAAAGCTCATTGTTTTCTTTTTTTGCTGAGGATCCCAAGCTGATTCTAATGCACACACAGTCAGTTGATGAAAACTGAAATGTGAGATGTTGCCACAGTTGACCTTAAGTGGGGTGAGCAGAGAAAGGGGAAGAAACGAACACTGAGGATTATAGCCCATGATCACAACTGAATAACTTCTGATAGAAAGCGCACATATGTGGCTGGTAGCCAGCTTGGCATTGAGCTTAACAGTGATATCTGCAGTTGACTTTCATGTTCTGAGTTTACATTTGAAGAATGAAATCTCCTGTTTGATTAAACCACAAACCTTCCAGGGCCTGAAGAAGACCAGGCTCTGGCCTGGGCTAAAACTTGCAGCGAAGTGGGAGAGAACAAAGACTGGGAAATTAGTTGGTGATAGCGGTGAGGAAGGGCAGTGAAGAGAGCGAAGGCAGGCGATAAAAGGATCAGTTTTGTCTCGGAATCCCAGAGCTGGGCAATTCTGGGAACTGAAGCCACTCCAGAAACATCTGCTATCTTGACAGTCTGACCACGTTATTAGACTTAATAAAACACATCAGCGTAACAGTGCAAGATCTAAAAATAGCAAAACAAATTGCAGACGAAGAAGCTGCATCACCTCAGTTTACCTTCCACAAAACCAGCTCTCATGCCTTCATGATGTAGCTTTATCCTTTCGAAGAGAGGGTCAAACAGAAGAAGAGGACAGAAGTTCATGTCCCTGAATAACATTGCCTTCGTCCTGGGCTGAAGTGGCAGCCCAGATTTTATATTCATATCCAGGAGCTGACCTTGAACCCCCAGCCTGCTGATTTCGAGCAAAGCAGTGACATTGTCAGCTGAGCTCAGCCAATATTCAAATACATGAAGGCAATTAAGGGAAAGTGAAACCATTGTGCCTGTGGTTTTACTGAACTGCTATGAGTCTGTGCCAATTTCCACTCAATTTAATGGTGTTTGCATAATAATGTTACACACTAAGACCCAGTTGTCCACTACCGTGAAGCATACTTTACAAACACAATATTGATAGTGCAACATATTGGCAACAGCAATTGCTGGCGTAAAAGACAAATAGTCCTGAGGGCAGAAGCTGTTTAAATATGTGTTTATTTGGTGACTCCGCTAATGTGGATCCAACCCTCTGAGGACCTTGCAAAATTACAGCAGGTTTAAATTCCTATTAACTTAACTAGATTCAGGAGCAAAACACTTCCTGTGCCAACCTATGGCACGTGTAATGCCGCTATCAATATGCAATATCTGATGCTTCAGCAAATACAGTGATGTGGAGTACGTTATAATTTGCTGTCTTTATTCTTAACATGTCAATTCTTATAATGGGGGGATGAACATAATCTGTATTCCAGTATTCATACATCTGCTTACTCTTGTTTCACAGACATTCATGCACTGTGTTGTGCAAACAAGAGAATCAGGAAACGCTTATTTTAATCCTTTAGAAATTTTTAAGCAAACATGCCCTATAAAGATAGGAACTGGCCCCAGAAATCCAACTCCATCTTGGCTTTCTTTGTACATAATTAAGTCTCAAGCCCGTTCATGGACTGTCTGGTTCTTTCTCAGAGCTGTCTAATTTCATACAGTCGGTCGCTCTTCCCCTAATGTCCCCAGCTTTATAAATCGAGGCACATTTAGCCCAGTTCCATGCTTTATCCCAATGTTCCGGAGGAGAGGAATTCACCCTTTTGTCTTCCATTCCCACTCCACTGTTTCTCTTGGGCAAATATGTCAAATTTCCCCAGTGGACCCCCATGCCTCCTAACGTAAAGGGTGGAAAGAAGACACATTTGTTCCTGTTACCCAGCAATCTTCTGGGGAGGGGTTGCGCAGGTTGACACAAGCTGAGATTCCCTGCCCTGCAGAAGCAGGTAGCTAACCAGCATTATTAACGGTGAGCTGATTGTGGATGTGTGGATCGTGCAGCCTTTACTGATGGCTGAATGCTGGGGATGTGCGAGGCCTCATATTGCAAAAGCACATGCCCACACCCGCCAAACCCTCCAGGAACCTTCCCCAACCTTCATTCTCCTCCCTCCAGAGAAGGAAACTGCCGTTCTGACTAGGTCAAACCTGCATATGACTCCAGACCTGAACCCTGGTCACAGCTGACAAGAAGCCTGAGCTGAGACCGCAGGCTACCCTTTAGAGTGGTTTCTCCTCCTCACTTGTGATAGTGGGCAGAGCTTTATTTTGATTTAAATCTAATGCAGTCAAGAGGATGAAGCTGCCTCCAGCAGTGACAGCAGTGTAACGCCTTGGATTGTGTCTCCAGTCTCAGAGACCCGTGCCTCATCCTTAAAGAGTGTGTGGATTTGTCGTGGCTTCTTACTTGGCTTTGTCCAGGAGAATCTCATGAGCAGGTGGACCAAGGTCAGGATCTAGAATTGGTGAGTGCCCACTCTTAAGCAAAAGTACAGAAGATTCTACCTATCTTTTTCATTTTGAAGCATTCTAAAAAGACAATGGCTATCATACGAAGCCGTCACTTAAAAGCTAGAGTTACATAATACTAACAATCACACAAGTATAGATTGTTACATTAAAGATTTGTTCCCTTCCTCACAAAGAGCTATCAGTGAATTGCAGGGATGAAGGTTATAGAGGGGAGGAAATGGCCTACTGGAAATGGGTTCAAATCCTGCCATGCTGAAATTTGAGTTCAATAAATAATGACCATTTTTTCATTGTCAATAAAATATACCTGTTCAGTAATGTCCTTCAGGTCTGACCTACATCTGACTCCAGACCCATAGCACTGCAGTTGGCTCTGAACTGTACGCTGGATTAGGAATGGGCAATAATTGTTGGTTTAGCCAGTTCCATCCACATCTTGAATGAACATAAAAAAAAAGTACAGCTGCCAATCCCCAACTTGCAGATAATGTGTAGATTTTTTTTATATCGGAGATGGTCAGTGATTGAAGTAGAAAGAGGTTGATGGTTGGGTGAGAAAATAATTCAGGTGCTGAATGAAAATGTATGGATGCAGCAGAGACTAATGACACTGATATTGGCTCAGGGAATTAAACCCAGAACCATCTCAGTCTCTGTCCATACTGAGCAGCGTACACACAGAGACACGGACACAAGCTTACTCCTGTATTAATCATTTTGAAGAATGCAATTATTCCCCTCTATCACACTAATGAACATGAACTGTTTGTGGCAGAGTTCTATGTGCTGAGGTTGTCTCATGTGGGTGGAATAGAACATCAAAGTTGAAATTGGTATGCTGGCTGAAAGACTGCATTGTGGGATTGAGAACAGGAAGGCAGGATGGGAAAATATCAGTCAAGACATAGAAGTCTGAAAAGTAATTTTTAAATTGTGCTGGAGGCTATGAGACAGCTTGTGTTTCCCTGTTTTTCTGATCATAAAAATGCTCCCTTCTCTCCAGCAGTGAAGATTAATAAGGATGTTACACCCCAGATAGCTGTTTGTGTTTATTCAAGCAAACATCCTTGGAGGTGAAACTCAAAGAGTTGCAGCTTTGAACAAGACAGTGGTGCAAGTAAAAAATAACTGAATGGGGCAAAACAGGCCTCACCTCAAAATGCATAGTCACAGATAGAACAATGTGTAAAGAAAGACTTCAAAACAAGTCATCACTGATGTTGACAGAGCAGCTAAGTCAACTGTTCCAAAGATCCACTGTGAGCCATTGATAGATTGACTACTTGAGACAGACCCCAGCTCACAGTTTTACCAAGAAACCAGCGTCATTGTGAGCATGTATTGCTCTATAATTTACTAAAGGTACATCACATTTAGCGCAATGGCATCTAAGTTCTGAAGACAAGTCACTGGATTCGAAACGTCAGCTCTGCTCTCTCTCCACGTACGCAGCCAGACCTGCTCCAGCAATTTCGGTTTTTGTTTCAATATCCAAGTTGTTGTGGGCCATTGATATCTGGGCCAGAACGTTTAGATCAAATAATGGGGTCTTAAACGTCAAACATATTGGATGCTGAGAGATCTCTGAACTGAAAACATTTCCACAAACCTAACCACAGTGCCATGCAACTTCACCTTATTACTGACTACATGTTGAGTCTACATGTCAAAAGCAATTATGTGATATACAAAGTAATTTGTTATTACATCTAAATGTGTCAATAGACTCAGCTGCAGCAGTTCCCGGACCTCATTTTACATACAATCAATAGATCACGCAATTCATTAACCCAAGGCTAAACTGTGACCTCGACATAATCCTCTGTTCCTTAAATCAATGCAATTTTCTCCATGATTGTTGATGGCCTGCTGGATTCTCTAAAACTGTGATTTCAGTCCTTCCCTCATCTCTTTGTATATCCAGAGAATGTTTTTGCAACCAAGCTGTCTTCTGTGCAAATTGCCTTCTCCCAACAACTCAGTTACATCTCCTGACTTTCCTGCTACTTTGCTGGGAGGCGAACCTCAACCTATTGTTTACCCAACAGCCTACATTGGGTCCCTACACTCATATGTCAGTATCCATCTCTCCCCTTACTGAGCAATTCCCTCGATTTCCCCATTGGGAGCTGCACAAAGTTTTTCTAGAATCACACAGTGTGGAAACAGAGCCTTCGATCAGACCCGTCCATAATTTCAATCTAAATTAGTCCAACATGCCTGTGCTGGCCCATATCCCTCCAAACATTTCTTCTGCACGTACTAATCCAAATGTACTATAAACATTGCAATTGTACCCACATCCACCCGTTCCTTTGGAAATTCATTCTACATATTAACTACTCCATGTGTAAAACAATTGCCCCTTTTTAAATCTTTCTCCTTTCACCTTAAAAATATGCCCCACAGTCTTGAAATCTCTCTCCCGAGGGAAAACACACATGCCATTCACCATATCTATACCCCTCCTGATTTTATAAACCTTTATAAGCTGACCCCTCAACCTCCTACGCTCCAGTGAAAAAGTCCCAGCCTATCCAGCCTCTCCTTATAATTCAAACCCTCCATTCCTGGCGACAACCTGGCAAATCTTTCTGAACCCTCTCTAGCTTAATAATGTTAAAAATCACACAATACCAGGTTATATTCCAAAAGGTTTATTTGAAAAGTTGAGAGGATTTCCAAGAAGATTGCACATATTGACTTTTCCAAATAAACCTGTTGGACTATAACCTGATGTTGTGCAATTTTTAACTTTGTCTGCCCCATCCCAACACCGGCACTGCCACATCATAGCTTATGAATATCCTTCCTACAACAGGGCAATCAATACTGAGACACAATACTCCAGAAGAGGTCTCACCAACATCCTGTACACCCTCAACATAATGTTCCAACTCCTTTACTCAAAGTCTGAGCAATGAAGGCAAGCAAGCTGAATGCCTTCTCACTTAATACCCAGCTTTTGGCTTTTGCCACATAGGAGCACATCTCCAAAAATGGTGGACGTTATGTGAAGTTGGGGTTTTCACCCTGCACTTGAAATTACCCACTTTCAGGAGAATGGGAGGAGAGTTGGGTTGAACTTCCTACATGCATGGTCACCAGAGACAGCTGGCCATTTAAAAAGCCAGTTATCTCCATGGAAATAGGATGAGGTCTGGAACCCTGAGTGCGGAGACTGAATCAATAAAAACAATTCAGTATTCAGTATTTTGTATAACCCGGGTTCACCTTTCTCCAAATGTACCCTGATAACATGGGGGATCAGGCAGCCCTCCCTCTAAGCTGTGCCATGGAGGTCTGTCCAGTAGGGAGAAAGATTAGAGGGAATATTGGGGTCAGGGACCCTTTGGGGGATTGTCATCGCATAGATGTTGAGAATGGCAGTCAGGAATCCTTGGTTCAGATGTCCTTTGGGACTGTTTTAGATGTGGAGACTCTTGGACAGAAAAGTGCAATGTCCAATTGTTCAAGACCATGCAACTGTGTGAACAAGTATCGACATGTCAACTGTGGTAACAAGTGGAAAAATGTGTGTTTATGAATGAATGTATTTTTATGAATTAAATGTAGTCTGCAAGATGACAAAATTATGTAAAAGGATGCCAATTTTCTTTCCCTTTATGTATGGGTGCTTGTGCATTCTCAATAAGTTGGCACAGTAGGTAAAAGGGAAAGGTGGGTAGATTGTCATAGGTATAGGTTTATAAAGAATTTTAGAGTTACCATGAGGGTTGAGATTCAGTACAGGAGCATACGTTGGCATGGATGACACATGAAGAATGAAGGGGTGAGATCAGCAAGCATGTTTTCTATGTTAATTCTTGCTTTTAAATTTTGAACAGAGTGTTGAACGTTAAGCAGCCTTTTCATTTCACCCACTTTGGGAATTGGCAGCTTCTCAGGCTCTCCCTGGGTTTTCTTGGACAGCTCCCAATCCACTTCCGCCCACCCCCCCACCCCCCACCATGGCAAATATCCACCATATTGGAAATAGGGAATTGGGAGTTGGCCATTTTTCAAGAGCAGGTGAACAGAGCTTGTATTTCTTCCAGCTCTGTGCACCTGATCCAAGAATCAAGTCAATGCATTTACAAATTGGAAATCTTGACTGATTAGAGTCAACTTTACCCCAAAAACCTTAGGATAACGAAGTATTTGTGAAGTATTGCAAGCAATGATGTGACCAGAGTACACATTATCCCACATGGTTGCTTGGATGTGCTCTGTTTCAGCTTGCACAAGGACACCATGTTTTGGGTCTTATCTACGAAGTTGCCAAGAAGGATGATTTTAAGTAACTGTAGGAATCCCAATGCACATATCGACAATGCGAGAGATCATTCCCTTCTTTTCAATTTAAACAAAAGCTTTGGACTTGTTCCACCTTGGTGCAGTCTCCATGGCAACATTTCAACTAATGAGAGTCCATTTGACAACCAATTAGCAGCCTCTTCCTCATGTAGTATAAATTGTTGTTCCCTTTTTGTTTCGGTATTCTTCCATCTGTCCTAATGATTGCAAGATGAAAAGCTTCACATTACATCTCTTTTTTGTCAGTAAGAAGGAATATCGTATACAACACAAACACAATTGGCAGTAAGCATATGGAGATTTCCAATGATAAGCCTACAGGTCAATTTATATGCATTATTCAGTTACTTTTGAAGAACCACAGAATCCGGAACATAATCATGTTTGTGCACAAAACAGCAGCATTAGCAAATCTTCTGTTTTTAAAGGAAATGAAGAAGGGTACACTTTCAAGAATTGGGGACAAAACTGTGATAGGTTTTTAAAATTAACATGTTTGATATTCCATCTACAATGTAATGATGCAGCTTTTAATGAGCTTTCAACACTATGACTCTTGATGAGAAATCTATTTTTAATTGGAAAGCATGGTGGATATGCTCAGGGAGAAACTGTACTCAGTCATTATGTTACAAAGAAACAAAGAGGAGGTGGATCATTATGAGATGTATTCCCTTAATCTCAAAATGACTATGGATCATGAGCTAGTCTCAGCAGAAAAAGGTATTTATTGTAGATAACTAAATATGGCTTATTATATAACCAACTACATGTGGAGTTACATTAACTCTGAGGCATATTAACTATTAATAACTAAAGGTAGAGAGGATATCTGCATTGCAAGGACTGTCCCCAGCTACTGTCTGCAAGAAACATCTCCAACATTCTGCCACAATTTGCCTTATTAGCTATGTATACGTCAGTGCATCAGATCCGGGATGCACAATCAGATCAAAGTGGCTATGTTGCTTCTGAACAGCCTAGATTACAATATTGGTCTCCAATGTCCTACAAAACTACTCTACAATAAGCTGCTTGAGATTGACTGCTGTCTGTTGTTCATGCATTGTAAAAACTTTGTGGTCATGCTGTATTTAGTTTTGTCTAACTTATATCTCTTTTTGTAATTTGATACTGTACAATTTAGCTCCACTCATCATTTCAGTAAAGTAATGGCGAGTGCAGTACTGTTAGAGGACCCATCTTTCAAATGTCCTTTCAGATGGTCATAAACTAACCAATGGAATAATTGTGAAGAAGACCAGAAGAGATATCTATGGTATCCTGGTCATTATTTATCCTTCAACTAATAGATTATCTAGACATTATTGCTATGCTTTCCATGGGACCTTCCTATAGGGCAGATTAGCTGCTGCATATCATGCATTTTGAAACAATTTAGAAACATTGGAGGCTACCTTTGAGTACAACAGGATCTTGATGAGATGGGCCAATGGGCTGAGGAGTGGCAGATGGAGTTTATTTTAGATTAATGTAAGGTGATGCATTATGGAAAGGTAAATCAGGGCAGGACTTATACACTTAATGGTAAGGTCCTGGGGATTGTTACTGAGCAAAGAGACCTTGGCGTGCAAGTTCATAGTTCCTTCAAAATGGAGTCTCAGGTAAATAGGATAGTGAAGAAGGTGTTTGGTATGCTTTCCTTTATTGGTCAGAGCACTGAGTATTGGAGTTGGGAGGTCATGTTGCAGCCGTAAAGGACATTGGTTAGGCCACTTTTGGAATATTGTGCACAATTCTGGTTTCCCTCATATTGGAAGGATGTTGTGAAACTTGAAAGGATTCAGAAAAGACTTACAAGGATGTTGCCAGGGTTGGAGGGTTTGAGCTGTAGGGAGAGGCTGAATAGGCTGGGGCTGTTTTCCCTGGAGTGTTGGAGGCTGAGGGATGACCCTATAGAGGTTTATAAAATCATGGGGGGCATGGATAGGGTAAATAGACAAGGCCTTTCCCAAGGTTGGTGGAGTCTAGAACAAGAGGGCATATGTTTAGGATGAGAAGGACACCAGTTTCAGGCAAAGGGTGGTACATAAATGGATTGAGCTGCCAGAGGAGGTGATGGAGGCTGGTACAATTACAATTAAAAGACATTTGAATGACTTACTGAATAGGAAGGGTTTAGAGGGATATGGGCAAAGTGCTGGGAAATGGGACTAGATTAATTTAGGATGTCTGGTCGGCATGGATGAGTTGGAGCAAAGTGCCTGTTCCTGTGCTGTACATCTCTATGACTCTATGACACTCTGTAACCATTGTTGATTGTCATTAAAATCTGTTTTGTTCAGTTGTATCTTTAGGGAAAGAATCTGCGATCCTTTCCTAGTGTCTCCTACAAGTGACTCCAGATTCACAACAATGTGTTTGACTTCTAACTCAATGAAGGATGGGTAACAAATGCTGGCCTAGCCAATGATACCTGCGTTATACACATGAACAAAGCAAAAATTCTCGACTTACTGCCGGTTCAAAGCACAAGCCAGCACTTCTAACACTACTCTCGTACAGTCCCAGAGTTGACTGCTTGATACAATTCCATTTTGTAAATCCAACATCCCAAGTTGTAGCTCTTTGTGATTGAAAACCAGGTCAATCCAACAATAATCAGCACAGCATTGATGAAATTCGCTAGAAACAATTTGATTCTTTCATGGTTCTGTGCATATATAGACATTGAATTCTCAATTTGTTCATTCTTTCTGCCTTCTTGAACAGTGTATATACAAGTTTAAGATCTCATGAGGCTGTGAATAAATAACATGCATTTCTCAATCATGATATGAAGCCGTCCAATTTCAAACTGGAGCCCTTGAACCCAAGAGCTCACTGGGGTCATAGCTTTCTCAGCACACATCATTAGATTTTTGCTAACTTACTGGTGTGTTATTTGTGTTGCTCTACATGAATAAAAAATGTTTTCTTAAAGTAAGACACTCTTTTGCATTGGACAGGAGTCATTTATCATACTTAGAACTAAGCTTCCGGGAAAGGTGTTAATATTCATCGTATTCCCTGGTGGTGAATCTACAAAAAAGACTCCGACTTGTGGACCCAATTCAATATAATGTGTTATATCCCTCTCAGTTATGAAGGTGGCTGTATATACTGTAAGATATGATACACCAGAATGGTCAATAAATTTGAATATAAAATATAACTAGAAGATGGTCATTGTGTATTGAGATGTCTATGATATTTAAAATAAGAAAAAGCTGCACAATAAGTTATCCTCTAAAACCTTAGAACATCTTTTCAGAGGGGTGGTTCAGACTTGATACCACAATCTAAATAAAGATGGTTTAAACCACAGTGCAAATTTACCAAAATATCACTGTATTAAACACTGACCTACCAAAGCTAAGCATTGGTCATACAAAGGCAACTGATGAAATAAACACTAACAAAATTAGGTATCCAGTTAAAACAAAACAAGACACAAAACATACAATGTGTCTTTTGTAAAAAAATGTACAGAAAACAACATGTCTCCAACCACACACAAATTCAAACACTTGCAAAGTTTAAGTGACAACTGTGCATTAGTGAGACACAACTGAGAAACATGCCAAGCATTTAATACTGCACCTGCCACTTTCAGCACCATCTGTATGAAAATATGAAAGAGAATCAAAACATCACCATCGATAAGTATTGCATGATATGAATTTTGGCAGTTTCTGCTGAGCTCCTAATTGGTAATAATTGATAGAAAATAGTTAATTTCAGTCCAAAAGACCATAAGTTGTAAGCCAAATGCAGAAGAGAGATCCAATGGAGAACATGTTTTTTTAAGAAAAATCTATTCAAAAAGACTTACATTTTAATCACATTTTTCATTATCCTAACTCATCACAAAGGGATTTACAGTTAGCAAAATATTTTAAAAAATTAAAGAAGTGACTTTGATGATCATATTGCAAAGAGTTAAGTAACCTCAGATAGAACTTCACATGGCTACTCCCTTTGTGAGATTTCTCTTCTGTATATGTGAGTCCTAACTTGAAGGTTATGTGCTATTGTTCTTGAATGGATCTGACATCACAAGGAATCATTTTACTCTATCTACCCAATTGAATTCATTTCACAACTCAGACACCTCTTTCAGTTCCACCCTCTTGAAAAATCAATTAATATCTTTAAGGTGTAATGTCAGGAGTTATATGAGCAAACTTGGAAATAATTTGCCCATAGAAAAAATTGTGCAATGCTATGAGTAGTGAACTAATTGCATTTTTTTTTAAGTGATGTTACTGAAAGAGAAATCTGGGGCAGGGAAAAAGAACTGTCTCTTTTTTTTAAACCAGTACACTATAGGAATATTTAACATCCACAACAATAAGCTTACAGTAAAAGTGAGCATTTATATTGTGACAATAGCAATAAAATATGGACTATAAAATTTCAACTTCCATCATCCAATATTCCAATTTTTGTCATTATTTTGTGTTACTCAGGTGGCAGGGAGATGCCATAATAATGGGAAAGATCCTTTTTCAAATTCATGATTTGATTTTAATACCGGACCCCTTTCATGGACTAAAATGGTTTTAAAAATGGACAAGCGCTGAGCTAAAATGACTACAGCAATCACCAGACCACAGGTTGTTGCAAGTTCAGAAAACCAATGTTGAGTAAATGAAATTACCTGTACCAATATTACCATTTTATAGAAGACAGTGGACTCAGTCAACTGAGTCGAACATCAAGAATCTAGAATCTTCTGTTTCAATTTGCAAGCGCTTAATAACTGGTATATATTGGACATGAAATGTTGCCAGAAAATTATCCAGCTTGCAAGAAAATGTTGAAGCCAGACATTGGAATCCAGAGTGCAAATGCATTTCAGAAGCTACTTTTGAGAAGCAGAGAGAAAAAGAATTATGTCTGGTATTTAAAGATTTACCACTTTGTGTTTAGAAAACTTTATTTTCAGGCAAAAATACCCAACAGGTTAAATGCAAGCTATTATTGGTCAATTCATTGAGTATAGGAGTTGGAATGTCAAGTTGCAGCTGTACAGGATATTAGTTAGGCCACTTTTGGAATAAAACATGCAATTCTGGTCTCCCTGCTATAGGTAGGATGTTGTGAAACTTAAAAGGATTCAGAAAAGTTTTACAAGGATGTTGCCAGAGTTGGAGTGATTGAGCTATAGGAAGAGGCTGAATAGACTGTGACTATTTCCCGCGGCGCATTGGAGGTCTACAGAGATTTATAAAATCATGAGATGCATGGAAAGAGTGAATAGACAAGTTATTTTCCTCATGGTAGGGGAATTCAAAACTAGAGAGCGTAGGTTCAAAATGAGAGGGGAAAGTTTTAAAAGGGGCACTTTTTCATGTAGAGGGTGGTTCGTGTATAGAATGAGCTGCCAGAGGAAGTGGTGGAGGCTGGTACAAATACAGCATTTAAAAGACATTTGGATGATTATGTGAATAGAAAGGGATTAGAGGGATATGGACCAAATTTAGGATATCTGGTCAGCATGGACGAGTTGGACCGAAGGGTCTGTTTCCGTGCTGTGCATTTCTTTGATTCTATGACTGTAATAGCAGTAACCAACAAGACAAGTTAAACAATTGTATTAGGTCAATGAGGACATTTATAAAGTTGCCAGAAAAATGTTGTTAGTGTGAGGAACATTTTAGAATTCAGAAAGGAGGACTAAGAAATAGATAAGAAAGAGTGAATAGAATATAAATGTGAAAGAACAGGAGACATAAAAATGGTTTGTTAAAAACTTTGATAAGTATGTAAAAATGAAATGAATAACAAAGACAACTGAAGCATCATTGCAGGTAGAGAGACAGGAAAATTAATAATAGGAAACAGAGAAATGCAGAGAAGCTAAGTTTCCCTGAAATAATTAAGATTGAAGGAGTAGTTAAGAGTGTGGAACTGAAGTAAATATATGTTGGTCACTCTTCAATATTCACTCTTTCTTATCTATTTCTTTTATAAAATGGTACTGTTTGTACAGATAATTTCATTTCCTCAACATTGGTTTCTTGAGCTTGCCACAGTCTGAGGTCAGGTGATTGCTGAAATATATGTTGGTCAAGAAAATATTGTCGGAGAAATTAATGGGACTGAAAGTTGACAAATCCTTAGAACAACATAACCTTCACCAAAGAGTGTTGAAAGAGATGGCTGCAGAGCTAGTAGTGATCATTGTTCAAAATTCTATTTATTTTCCAATGATGCCTGCAGATAGGTAAAGTATAAGTGTAACTTCACAGATTAAGGGAGGAAGAGAAAATAGAGAACAATAGACCTGTTAGTCTGATGTCAATAGCAGGAATCCATTAGAAAGGGTACAATTCCTGGATGTTTCAAAAATAATTGTTTGATTGGACAGAGTCAACATGAATTTGTGTAGGTAAATTCATGTTTGACAAATGTGTTAGATATTTTTGAGGATCTTACCAGCAGAGTTGATGGGGGAAACCATTTGTGTATTTGATGGGGGAAACCATTTGATGTGTATTTGAATTGTGATTGGGTCCCATACAAGAGATTAAACAAAATTAAACTATGTGAGATTGGAGGTAATATAACTGACATGAATTGAGGGTTGTTGACAGTAGGAAGATACGAGCCATTCTGATCTTGGCAGTATGTCACCAGAGGGTATATTGCAAAGATCAATGCTTGGGTCATAGCTGTTCACAACCTATATCAATAAGGTGGATACAATTGTATTTTTTCACAGTTTGCAGGGAATACCAAACTTTCTGGTCATGTGAGCCGTGAGTGCAATTGTGAAATTATTCACTTTGGTAAAGGAATAAAGATGCAGTGTGTTTCTTAAGTAGTGAGATATTGGAAAGTGTTTTGACAAAAAGAACCAAGGTATTCTTGTACATAATTCACTGACAGCTTACACGTAGGTGCAGTAAGCAATTCAGAAAGCAAACAATGGACAGAATGGATGTAGAAAGGCGGTTTCCCGTGGCTGTAGGGTCTAGAATCAACAGACACAGTCTCAGAATAAAAGCTGAACCATTTAGGACTGAGGTAATGGGAACTTCTGCACCTAGAGGGTGGTGAATCTTTGGTAACGTCTAACTAAGAGAGCTGTGGAAGCTCAGTTACTAAGACAGTTTACAGTGAAGAACAGAGGGATCTCTACAAACTTCACTACAGCTGACAATTAAACGACCGTGGTCTCAGGTCAAAATCTAACAGCTCTATCTTTCTAAGGGCTTTTAAGTCAAGTAGATTTTATTCTTCTTTTATGTATGAGACACTCTCTCATTTTTTAAACTTTATACCAGTGTTTCTGCATGTGTTTGGTGTAACATTTAATTATTTTTCTCAGAGCTGGTTAGTAATAAAATTGCTCAGTCGACAAAACCTTGTAAATGGTTTCTTACTTTTTACTCATGCTGTGTTTTTATAACAGGTATTTTTATTGAAAGAAAAAAAAAGAAAGTTTTAAACATTTTTTCCAAAATTACAAAGTAATACAAACAAATCTAAACACTAATATACAATTAAATATATATAAAAGAAATAAAAATAGCCAAAACACAAAAAAAAGAGAAAAAAAACTCAGCTAACTACTAATCTATCCTACAAACAACCAAAGCATAAAATAAGCTGTGGAAGCTCAGTTACTAAGACAGTTTACAGTGAAGAACAGAGGGATCTCTACAAACTTCACTACAGCTGACAATTAAACGACCGTGGTCTCAGGTCAAAATCTAACAGCTCTATCTTTCTAAGGGCTTTTAAGTCAAGTAGATTTTATTCTTCTTTTATGTATGAGACACTCTCTCATTTTTTAAACTTTATACCAGTGTTTCTGCATGTGTTTGGTGTAACATTTAATTATTTTTCTCAGAGCTGGTTAGTAATAAAATTGCTCAGTCGACAAAACCTTGTAAATGGTTTCTTACTTTTTACTCATGCTGTGTTTTTATAACAGGTATTTTTATTGAAAGAAAAAAAAAGAAAGTTTTTAAAATTTTTTACAAAGTTACAAAGTAATACAAACGTGTATAAACACTAATATACAATACATATATATATAAAAGAAATAAATAATAACCAAAACACAACAAAAAAAGAGAAAAAATACACAGCTAACTACTAATCTATCCTACAAACAACCAAAGCATAAAATAAATATATCTTGCATTACTCGTAAGAAATAATGTAATAATTAAATAATTAAGTATATACTCAAAATAGATTAACATCAAGCCATGCTCTGTATTAATTGAAGTTTGCAAACAAAGGCTGCATGCAAAACTGATTAAAATCTTTGTTATAACCCACCTTAAGAAAAGGGGAACGGACTTATCCTTCCCTTTATGACCATGACAACTAGTACCTTCCATAATCTCAAGGCTTTTCACGGCCAGCAAAGTTCTTTAATGATGCCTGGGCATTTGATGAAGAGCAACCAGTCCTTTTCGTCCTTAGCTTTGCGAGGACACATAGGCTGAGTTTATGTGCTCAAGTCTTTCAGACTTCCACCATGCTAACTATTTCAAGTACTAGGAGGCATTAGCAATTTCTAAAGGAAATCAGTCAAAACTGTTCATTCAAATGGTTTATCTATTACTTATAATAAACATATTTATTCAACTGAAATAAATTACCAAAGTACATCAATGAAGCAGACAACATGAAAAGAATCAACAGATTGTCATCAGGAATTATATGAATGGTTCATTTATTTGTGTATTTACAGGTTTTCTGCCGATTTTAATTAAACCTAAGTCACAACAGCGAATTGTGAGAACCCTGTTGCTTTTGATTATTTTTTTTGGAGAGAGGACTGATGAATGTGTTGAGTAGTCAGGTACACAGTTAAAAATCACACAACACCAGGTTATAGTCCAACAGGTTTATTTGGAAGCACTAGCTTTTGGAGCGCTGCTCCTTCATCAGGACGTTGTGGAGTCAGGGAGGTGGAGACAATCTCCGATAAAGGAACAGGCCGACCAATTCAAATATTCACCCATCTCTTTATCTGTACGCGTTTTGCTTTCCCTCCGAAGTTGTTGTACAAATTGTCCTTAACTTTCAGTGTGTGCACTACCCTCAACATTATTTTGACAGCAAACTTTGGGATATTGCATTACTTTTTCAAATCTGCTATTTCCATACATACACCTTGTTTGAATGGTTTAACATTAATGCATTTCAGAGCTTTTTCACAGTGCTTATCAAATAAAAAAAAGCCCACACAATTACAATGGATTTTCAAAGGCAACTTGTCATCGCTATTCAAGTATGTTTACCTATTAGCTGACATAAAAAGGTCTTTCTGCACACAATTGTAAAATTGCAGACAATGATGATAAATCTGGGATCAAAACTGAAAATCTAAAAGAGATAGATGACATTTATGTTCTCAATTGACCCACAAGTAAATGCTGCATGATTCTAAGTACAATTTATTACATATTCCTTCAAAAAGCATGATATTCAAAATTATATCTTTTCCACAAAAACATACACATTCAACACCTTGTCTACACAAGGCAACAAACAAATTTCTAACAAAGAGAAATTAAGCAATGCATCATCTACATTCAAGAGCAAAGAGCCAAATCAATTCACCCAACCTCCCTTGTCATCTCACCCATCCCCACTATCATCTCACCAACTCTCCATCATCGCCTCATCCACCCCCAAAGTAA
>NC_057720.1:88979469-88992589 GCF_004010195.1 Chiloscyllium plagiosum | reverse complement strand
CTCTCAGCCATCCCTACCATCACTTCAACAATCCTCACCATCATCTCACCCACTTTCTATCACCACCTCATCTACCCTCTCCTATCTCCTCACATATCCCCCACCATCACCTCATCTACACCTGCCAACATCTTAACTACTCTCCACTAACACCACACCCATCCTCCAGTACACCTCACCCGCACCCATCATCTCTCTCACCCATCCCCCATCATCACCTCACCCATTCACCACCATCTCCCTCACCCATCATCCAATATAACTCCCGCATCTCCAACAACTCCTTGCATACCTGTATCAGCAGCAATATGTCACTTGCCTGAAAAGTCATGCCAACCATAACTAATGCCCATCAATTACATTTACTTCATCTCCAGGTGTAGCTTACGCAAGCAATAGTGAGAATAACGAACTCAAGTGCCGAGGAAGACCTTATGTCTTGAATCATTACAACATTCAATGTGTCATTTGTGTGTGATATTGTTCATTAAAAAGAAGTTGCAAATTCTGGAAAGACTACGTTATTTTTCAAATTTTGATAATGTCTCGATAAGCTCCCCTTTAAAATATATATTCAGGGAGAATGTGCTGTAGGCATATATTTGTTGAAGAAACAAATATGTTTCTTGTTAAATTTATTTTTGATGCTTTGCTTTATCTCATCATGTATGCCCAACTTTAAGGGAGTAATAAGGATTTGTTTTTACAATTGCTTGCTGTGATTTATATATTTTAGGAAATTTATTCATATAAACGTGAGAAACAGTCAAAAACTTAAGTATTCAACATTTTTAGAGAGACTGTAAACAAGCTTTCTCACAAATTATTTCAGTTAAAGTACATAGGCCTGTCTTTACTTGCAAAAAAATAGGCTTCCACGGATAAAGAAATATGTTTGAGTGAGTTAAATAAGAGACTGCTTGTCAATTTTCAGACTGTGATGGAGCACTTCAGTGGAATTATACTTGAAAGTCAACATAAACGAGATGTTATTATGAACGTAATAATGTTAGAAGTGAGTAACTAGGCAGTCAAAGTACTACAAAAGTTTGAACACCTTGAGAATCTTCAACCACAGGTTAAAACGAGTGAACAGTGGCAGAAGCACTGAATGAGGGAGCAGGAACAATCATAATTTTTGCACTAGAGATGACAGTTAATTGGAATGTGTCATGGCAGGCTTAGATAATGCATTAGGACCATCAAAAGCTAGAAAATCAACCCTGAAATAAAATGGGTCCTGAACATTTTAGCTTGAAGTTTGCACCAATTTACTGCCAACTTTCTAAAAAGCCTTCTTAATGATGATTGGCTGCTGATTGTGTTAAAATTATAAATACAGAAATTTGATATGAGTGGAACAAATGTTTATTTTAACAGTGTTTCACAGATGAATTGAAAAATGCTACGCCTGATGGTACTTTCAAAGCACAGCTTCTTTCTTCAATGCACCAATTAGCAGCTAATGCAAAGGAAGAGTTGCAAAAATATACTCAAAATTGAGGCACTGGTCCGAGTAAGTACAAGGCAGGAGAGAATTTATGTTCATTCAGTTATGAAGGCTTGTACAAAGAAAGAAATCTTTACAGAGAATAGGAGACACGCCATCAAAAACCACAGGTCCAGAGACACCTCATTAACAGGGATATGAAATTTCCTGGCTTTTCATGTAACCTCTGTGCAAGCCTTGTGTGAGAAGTCAGGGATTAACAGAGTGACTTGAAATGTCTAGCTGCTGGTGCTTCATTGATTTACAGTCACAGAGGTGTTAACATCTGACAGGTGATTGACATGAGAAAGTCTGAATTCCCCGAAGATACATGCTGCTCAGATTGGTCGATAGAATTGAGCAAGAACAAAAAGAAGGCTTGCATTTATTTAATGCCTTTCATGACTTCAAGCATTCCTCTAAATAAATATGAGGAAGATCAAGCTCCTTGTCTTCTCTCTCAAACATAAACTCCATTCATTTGCCACTCCTTGCCTTTGTCTGGCTCAACCACACAACTTGCTCCCTTGCTATTTGACTCTGAGGTAAGTTTCTAACACCATGTGTATGCCATGATGAAGAATCAATATTTCTATCTCTGAAGTATAGATCCGTTCAGCCTCTGCCTCAACGCGAAACCCTCATCCACGTCTTTATTACCACTAGAGTTGACTATTCTAAAACAGTCCTCACCAGCCTTGCATGTTTGACCCTTTTTTAAAGATGACTTCTTCAAAATTCTGCTGCTTCTACTCTAATGTGTGACAAGTCTCATTATCCCATTGCTGCATTTGTTGACTAATAATGGTTCTCCATCCTTGTTTACAGACCTTTCAATATCTTTCCCATTCCTATCTCTGTCATCTCCTCCAGTCTGACCACACTCTCAGATCTCTGTGCACTTCATTTCCCAGCTTCTTTCCCAACTAGCTTTCATCCCTTCACCACTGGTAGCCATGTCTTCAGCTACCAAGACCCTTGATTGTGGAATATCCAACTCTGTTTCTCTTCACTTCTTCAAGATTGTCTCTATAACTCATTTCTTTGAACCCTCACCCAAAATATCTCCTGACATTACTCTGCATCAAATTTTCATGGTATCCCTACAGTGTGGATGCAGGCCAATTGGCCCATCGAGTCCACACTGACCCTTTGAAGAGTATCTCATCCAGACCCATCTCTTATCCAATCCCTATAACCCTGCATTTCCCACGGCTAATCCATCTAGCTTGCACATTCCTGAATACTATGGATAATTTAGCACAGCCAATCCATCAAACCTACACATTTTTGGATTATGGGAGGAAACTGGAGCACCTGAAAGAAACCCATGCAGACATGGGGAGAATGTACACCTGAGGGTAGACTCAAATCTGCATCACTGGTGATGTGAGGCAGCAGTACTAACCACTGAACCACCATGCCACCTTTGTCTTGATATTCCTCTGTCTTTTCATTATTTTATGGGATGAGGATGTTGCTAACTGGTCTTTCAGTTTTGCCTCTCCTGAATTGCCCAGCGAAGGTGGTAGTCGAGATGCTTTCTTAAACCATTAAGCTCCATTTGGAGCAAGTGCATCCACCATGCAGTTTGGAAGGGAGTTTTGGGAAGTTTAAACCAGTGATCCTGTGGAAACTACTGGGCATTTTATTACTTTGAAGATGCAATATAAATAGAAGTGGTGGATGTTGTTGATATTCCAATGGTAATTTGGTATTTCTTGTGAGGAAGAAGGAAAAGCAAGAGCTTCCGGGTTTGGGAATCAACTAATGAAAAGACACTTTATCTTCCATTTTCTACATAGATCCCCCCACTCCTCACCCAAATATCACTTGTTGGTTGCTTTTCCAAAGTTGCTAGATGCAGTCTCTTGCCACTTGGACATGTGGATACTCTGTGGAACTGCTGAGAACCTGAGGAAACTAAGGTCTCTTTCAGTACATTATGGTTGTGATTTTTCAATCTGAAGTGAGAATTTAGGATTATATAACACCCACCTTTTTGGGTACTCTTAGACTTCCAATAAGACTTCCAAAATGTACCCATACAAATTGCTCCATTTGAGAATGTGAGGGTGTGTACACTGACAGGCTACAGACGAATGCAGGGCAGGTGGTGCCAGGAGTGTTGGTGATGCCAGTAGATGTGTTGGTGATGCCAGACATGTGAGTGCAGCACACCAGTTGACCCTGTTATAATCATGCACAGTTCAACGTGCGCTCAGTGATGGGAAGGACGTCATTGCTATTTCAATGAATCATTGACTGCTCAAAGTTTAGATGCTCCTGATTTCTTTTTTCATGGCCATTACTCTGGTACTGTAAAAGTTTGTAGCACTGTGTAGTTGTTTAAAGTTGCAAATGCCTACAGGGAATGGCATAACAAAGTTGTGAACACAAACCAGTTGCTCCCAGACAGGAGTGTAAATCTGAAGCTTTCCCATAAGAGTCCAGCATGACTCGCAAGGTCGACAGAGGTCACGCAGAGCGGAGCCAGCCGTTGGAAGAGGAGGAGGGGAGCTCTAAGAAGAGAAAAGGCCATAACCTCAACATACAATTAAAGAGAAATTCTCCGACCAGAACCTCAGTTGGGAACAGTGTGTGAGACATTTGCACTTCAGGATATATGTCCTCATTGAAATTCAACCACATTGTACAGCTGCAGACTCCAACTCCAACAGGAGGAACAGGGATAGCAGCTTTACCAATGGCAGTGAGGAACTCTGTGGCAATGTACCTCTACATCTCTGATCTCTTTAAGGCTGCATTGGAGAAGTCCGAAACAGTCTATATTTCACTGTTGCACGAGGGAAGTCACTGAAGCTCTGTACATTCATTGGAAGTTCACTATGCTTCATTCTCTCTCCCCAGTGAAAAGGTGATGCAGCTTTACTTGGATTGAAAGCTTCCTTGTGATGCAAGCTGCTGTAGATTGCACAAATTAAACCTACCTGATACCCTGACTGAGAGGCACACCACTCTCCCAACTTCCAGCTGGTCTGCGACCAGAGGCAGCATGGTGGCTCACTGGTGAGCACGACTGCCTCACAGCCAGGTTCAATTCCAGCCTCGGGTGCCTGTCTATGTGAAGTTTGCGCATTCTCGCTGTGTCTGCGTGGATTTCCCCAGGTGCTCCAGTTTCCTTCCACACTCCAAAGATATGCAGGTTAGGTGAACTGGCCATGCTAAATTGCGCATTGTGTTCGGGGATGTGTAGGTTAGGTGCATTAGTCAGGGGTGAATGTAGGATAATAGGAAAGGGGAATGGGTGGGTTACTCGTCAGATGGGTTGGTGTGGACTTGTTGGGCCAAAGGGCCTATTTCCACACTGTAGGGATTCTATTAATCTATCACATAACATATATTCTGCAGTAACCCATTGTATCAACCCCATTTCCATCAGAACTGAAACCCAAGGGGTGATCACTGGGAGGATTCTCCTCTGACAACATGGGTGATGACTTCTGTTGCAAGTCCACCTAGTCTGAGTGTCGTGCATACATTGAAAGACCAGTGACACGTGCAAAGAACACATGTACTCTCTAGAAGGCTCTGGAAGAGTCCTGGATGACTCAGCAGTGACAGTGTCAATATCCCGGTGATCTGCTGCCAATCTCTCCATCGAAAAGGGGACAATCCTTGCCAACAGCTGGATGACCAAAGGTTCAGGAGTGTAAGAAGGAGGAGAAATCCCAGCAGCACGAGGAGAAGGATAATTGAATGGAGCGAATGTAGACGAGGATGTCTCGGTGAACTGACCCGACAACGATGCCAGCATTAGTGACCCCAATTACCCAATCATCTGTGACTCCTCCGACCTTTCATTCCCTCTGTCGTTGACTATCACAGCCTGAGCTGGTCACAAGGTGAAAATAAGTGTCACCACAAAATAAATATTTCAACGCAAACTTGGAAACAAAATCACGGGAAAAGATGAAGGAGGCCATCTGGTCCATCAGATCAGCTCCAGCTCTCCAAATGAGCATCCTGACATACTGCCATCCTCCCATCCTTGCTAAAGTCAGCAATCAGGCTTTTGGGTTCCCTTAATGCTCATCTTCCTTGTGCCTTTGCCTGTCCTCATGGTCCAACATGTGTGCTATTCCTACAAGTGCAACACAGTTTGTGTTAAGTTGCTGATGTAAATGAGACTGTGGGCGACCTTAGTGGATAACCTTGAGCAGTGCTAGGTCTTGGATTCCCAGCTGAATGGCTAGACTGGTGGGGACAAATGCTTGGCCTCTAAGGAAGAGCTAAAGGATCCTGCTCCATGGAGCCCCTGTCAATCTTCAGAAGTGCTGCCTCAGCAATCCTCGTAAACTGCTGGAGGACTGCTGGGACATCCTGCACACCCCTCATACACAGTAGTCTGAAAGCAGCTTTCTGGCCCTGTATGGCAGCATTCTGAACTTTGACCACAGCACTCAAATGTTGGCTAACGCTGCTTTGGAAGGTGAGATATCAAACAATAGGACACTGCGTCATGATTGGACATGTCCAAACTGAGTTGATCAACACTTCTGCACAGGTAAGAATTAGATCCAAGCTCTGCACAGCGCTCTGTGCCAGGTCGGTGTCAGATTCAACCCTGCTGTTTTTACTGATTGCAGGTTTTCTGGCAGGTCTCCCCATGCACTGAGCAGTTCTTTGTGAATAATCATTAGTGTTCTTTTGTTGGCTGAAATCTTCATCCGCAGATGAATTCGTGTTCAAGCCCGTTCTGTTGGAAAACTTGACCCCTACTCTCATCCAAAGGCTACTTATGGTAAAAACAATGACTGCAGATGCTGGAAACCAGATTCTGGATTAGTGGTGCTGGAAGAGCACAGCAGTTCAAGTGGATAGGTGGAAAAGAAGATAGGCAGGTAGGCCAAGTCATGGGGATAGTACTGAGCTGAAAGTTTGGAGCTGGGGTGAGCTGGAAGGGGAAATGAGGAAATTGTTGAAGTCCACATTGATGCCCTGGGGTTGAAGTGTTCTGAGGCGGAAGATGAGGTGTTCTTCCTCCAGGCATCTGGTGGTGAGGGAACAGCGGTGAAGGAGGCCCAGGACCTCCATGTCCTCGGCAGAGTGGGATGTCCAGTGTCTTACTACATACAGGTCCTGCCTGTATGTTATCCTTTAAATGATTTGAACCATCAGTAACTGAGTTGGTAATGTTGAATGTGAACAAGCATCACTCTCTCTGTGCTGATCTTGCACTCCCTGATGGTGTTACACTTATGAGTATCTGAAGGGGAAAAAGGATGACGCTTGAGAGGTAATAAATAAAGGGCAGTGCACATTTGTCCCATTGGTAGCTTTTGGATCATAAGCGAACACAGGGTTAGGTGGCCATGGGATGTGAGATGTAGGATGAGGTTTGAGGATACTGTCATTATGGATAATTTCAACCCCATGCTGCCACCAGCCTCAGCAGTGAGTGTCACTATGTGACCAACACTGTCTGTTCTTTGTGGACCATGACTTGAAGGCAAGGTTATCGCTCTAGTTAGCTTCTGCTGCTGCCTTCACCGACCTTGCAAGAAGGAGAGAAGACCGATTTGTTTTGATGTGGCTGTCCTTATGGAATAGCCGAAAGTAAACTCAGCTTCTGGGTATGGTGAATGATGTTAGCGTTGGAAAAAGCCCTGATTAAGGAAGATGATTAGTAGATGAGTGATAGTATCTGCTGAACTGAGTATTGCCTGGAGCTGGTGGTGCAATTGGCAGGATACAGCATTTAAAGATGTATTCACTGACCTCAGCCACTCTTGTGAGGTCATTGGGTTCTTTTTTACAGCATTGTATTCAGGTCTTCTGGGGTTTGCTGCCTGATGTTAAACTCCACAGCTACTGCACACGGTGTGCACAGAGCTTTTACTGCCCCCTGAGGATAAAGGACATCTGTCTTCCTTTCCACCTCCTCTATCAAAGCTTTCAGTGCAGCTTCTGAAAAACCGCTCTATCCCATCCTTCTCTTTGAGGGGCACAGGCTAACTTTAGGCCGTACAACTAAGTTTAAGAGATACAAGCCCTTACAACATTGACCCCCTGCTGATATAGTCGGATAACCAACAACACTACACAGAAATGAGCAGACATCACGAAGTGTTTCAATGGGTTAATTCAACAGCGCAATTCCAGTGTCCATCTTCCAGTGCCATTCAAGTTAAATCCCATGAAATCTAATGAGCTAATGCGCACACACACACCCCTCACCACTGGGCCAGCTGAATCAGAATCAGAGCAAGACAATATCAACAAAAAAACAACTGAAAGCTGCAAAGAAGGAGACTGATACACAGTGAGGACACATTAACTTATTGAACACACAATCCTACATCTCTTTCTTTTATTAAATTGAAAATCATTGGTGCGTGCCAGTGGTTTCTCACAATGTGCTCACAGCAGGCTTCCCAGTCCCATAGCTTGCTTTATCTCAAGGGAAAAAAATGGGAAATGGGAGGTAGATATATGGAATGAGATGAAAATGTAAGACCTGTTCACTGCTGATATAAAATCCTGGCAGACAGAAACCAGAAGGATTATCATTCACAGACGAGCAAAGCTCTTTGAAATAATGGAATCAGCTTTTGATTGACCATTTCTACCTTCTATCCAGAGAGAAAATATGTGTCTGTGTGTGTGTGCATGTGTGTGTGAGAGAGAGAGATTGTGGATGTGTTGGCATGTGTGTGCATGTCTGTCTGTCTGTGTATGTGACTGTGGGTGTGTTGGCATGTGTGTGTGATTTTGTAGGTGTGTTGGCATGTGTGTGCATGTCAGTGTATGTATGACTGTGGGTGTGTTGGCATGTGTGTGTGCATGTGTGTGTATGACTGTGGGTGGGTGTGTTGGCATGTGTGTACACTTTTGTGTGTGTCTGGTTCCGTGTGTGCATGTCTGTATGTGTAGAAGGTGGGATGATGGAGAAAGAGAAAAGGGAATGGCTCCACTTTGACCTGTCACAGGGGATGTTCTGACTAATGAAATCACAATAAGGCTGCTTCTGTCATTAAAGATTGTGAAACAGCATTGATTTCCTGTTTAATGCACAGATAGATTTTTACTTTACATTCGGGTTCAAAAAAAGCCTTCTCACATGCTTTTGCAATACAATCAATGGGCATGCCTAACGCTCTCTTTCAGGGTGACAGGTCATGTAGACAGTCTCAACTCTAATATTGTCTCTTCGACAGATCCAAAAACAATTCCCACTCCAATGGGGGCTTCTACCATAGTGGTAATCTCAACCCTGCAAAAGAATTGACCCGAACATTTTCTTTATTGCTAGCGAGGAGATTCAGGTTAGAATCTAACTGAGACGCGTACATTTTGTTAGCTCATTATCCAAACAATGACATTGGAAAAAGCATGCAGCAAAATTGTAGGGCAAGGGCCGTTGATAAGATTACTTGTTCTCTAATGTTTGTTGCACAGGTTTGCGCCTTTTGAACAGCATCTCATTGGTATTGGCATTTGGCAAGGAATTACTGACAGTTTTTGAATCAATGCTTCCTAGATTCCAGTTATTTAAAGCTCAAGCTTCCATCACATTTAGACTCGCTGATCTTCTTTCTTCAATGTCATCAATAACAGTGTACTTTGTCCCCCTTCAACAGTGCACACTCTAAGGTTTTCTTTTATTTGCTCCTAACATCAACCATTCTGTTTCATCTCCTTCCCCCTCCTTGGTTTTGCCATGAGGGAATAGCAAGATTCCCACGTGCAGTAAAGCTTGCCACAGTGGCAAACAATGACAGCAGCAGAGAGAGTTGAGGACGAGGAGATGGATTTTGAGAAGACATCCCAAGAAGACTATTATTGAACCAAGATGTGGTCTCAGAAAAATTAAAGAAAAGTAACCACAATGAAGAGTGGCACTGAAGAGTGACAAATCTCCTGAAACACATGGTTTCCTTTAAAACCCTTAGTTGGAAGCAGATTTTGCTGCCCCAATTATAATTTTCTGAAGTTCACTCAACTCTGTAACATTACCTTAGACAGAAACATTGCATTCTGATCTGGATTTTTTTTAAAAAAGTAATCACAGAATTATTTAAATGTTAGCATTATAGAAAATGTGACAGTGTTTACCAGATCAGAGAGAAGCAGTATAAATTCGTAATTAAAACAGAAAATGCTGGAGAAGCTCAGCAGATCTGACAGGTCTGTGGAGAAAGAAACAACATTATCATTTCAAGTCCAATGTTGACAATTATTCCTGTGTCTGTAGATGTGGGTATCCTGTGGGTGCTCCGACAGTCCAAAGATGTGCAAGTTAGGTGAGTTGGCTATGCTGAATTGTCCCATAGTGTACAGGGATGTGCAGGCTCGGTGGATTAGCCATGGGAATTGCAGGGTTACAGGGATAGGGCAGGAGGAGGAAGGGGAAGTTGGGTCTGGTTGCTCTGGATACTCTTTGGAGGATCATTGTAGACTTGATGGGCCAAATGGCCTGTTTCCACACTGTTGAGATTCCATGGAAATTCTATGACTCTTGTTTGGAATCCAGTTCAAAATGGTTCTCTCCACAGATGCTGCACAACCTGCTGAGTTTCTTCAGCATTTTCTGCTTTTATTTTAAATTCCCAGCATCTGCAGAATCTTGCTTTTATTTCACAGATTTGTAATGGCTGGTTTTGAAGAATTGGATTTCTTTATTTTTGCAGGGGTGATTAAAGTAGTTTTGGTACAACTGAGGCACTCAAGAGGGCATTGGATGATGACTTTGATAAAAAAAATAATGTGCAAGGATTGGGGGGAAAAGGCAAGAAATTGGCACTGGGTAATGATGCTCATTTAACAAGATGGTACAGGCACAATGGGCCAAATGGTTTCCTTCTGCAGTAAGACTTCTGTGAATCTGTAGTGCACAGGATAATTTATGTGGATGTTATTATATGGTCTTTCAAAAGGAATATAATAAGTGATTGTTAAGCATGAACATTATGGGATTGAAGAAATACGATAACTGATTGTTAACTAAAATTGAAAATCATGAGTTTGAAGGCTAGACTGGCTAGGAAATTGACTGAAGGACAAGAGGCAAAGAGTAGAGATAATGGACAGGTTCTAACAGTGTCAAGTTGCAACTACAGGGATGTATCTGTGTTGGTGCTTCACTTTATTTATCAACAGCAAAGGTCAAAGGTTAGAAGGCTACTTATTCACATTCACCAATGACATGAAAATAAGCAGGGCTGCAGACGGAAGCATAACATTACAAAGAGATATTGATAAATGAAGTGAATGGGCAAAAGTGAAAATGGATTTCAATATAGGCAAATGTGAGGTCATTCACTTTGGAAATAAATAGGGTCTAGATCTATTACTCATTAAAATATCATGAACAGTTACAGAAAATAGGCAAAAATAATTTAAGGGACTAGAAATAGCTCACCCTCTTTACAATGAATTGCAAAGGAGTAGAAAGTATGCTATAATCTTTGAAAGCCCAAGTTTGATGACACCAGGAATGCTGAAAGCAATTCTGGGATGCATTTCTTATAAGGAAGTTAATGGTATTGGAAGGAGTGCTGCGTGTTTTTTTTACCAGAATGATCCTCGGATTCTAAATATTAAACTTCAAGGAGATTACATTAAATAGGGTTGTGTTCTTTAGATTTGGAAAGGTGATTTGACCAAAGCTTTCAATAGATTGGGGGAAACAGGTAGGGGAGATAGCGAGAAATCTATCCTCTCACTCAGCAATCAAGTTACACCGTCTAAGCATTAGAGTTGGACATTTCTGAAATGAAATTCAGAAAACATCTACAAAGGGTTTCGCTTCTGCAGATAACAACTGATGCTAGATTAATTGTTAATTTCCAATCTTCAATTGATAATTTTCTTTAGCCAGAGATATTAAGGGATACCAGATAAAGGCAGGTTTGTAGAGTTCAATCACTGACCAGTCACAATATTTCTGAATGACAAAAGAGACTCAAAGAGTTAAATGTTGTACCTCTGTTCAATCTTCCTACAAAGTGTCAGAGCTCCATCACCATACCCTTTAAGAATATTAAGCAAACTCATTTTAAAAGAGGCTAAACTTAGAAAGTTCTCCACAGGGGAAATCTTCCAGTTGCTAGTTAGTGTTCCTCTCATTTAATTAGATTCTGAATACAGTCAGGTTTTTGCCAGTTTGAATCCACATTAATATTTGATCTGCATCTATTTAACCACAAGTTTATACAATATTGAAAGCTACCAATGTAGCCAGTTACAATTTGGAAAATGATCCAAAATCCTCTGCAGATTTTCTTCCACGGCTACAAATCAGATCTATTCAAAATATCAGTGAATGCAAATCAATGTTTTTCTCGAATTATTTAACATATAAAATAGCAGGCACTTTGATATGTTTCTGTCCTGTTATAAATTCTACTTCACTGAATTTTAAATCCCATATTTGTAAATTTACAGATTTGAGACGAACAAGCACACTAAATGCAATACAAAGTATGCCAGTAAATATGTCAAGCAGACAAAATCACAGAGATGATGTTAAACTGATGTCGATCAATGGTCAGAACAAGACTTAGAATTATTTCCACAGTTCTGTCCTCTAGATTTGTAAAATGCAAAAAAGATTCACGAGAATGACACAAGAAATGAACGGTTGCAACTATCAAGGGGGAAAGAAACCGAAAAGGCTAGGTTTTTTTTTCAAGGAAAGATAGGATGATGGATGAGACTAATGGAGCAGTTCTGGGCATTACACGTTTGGAAGGGTACAGTGGCCTTGGAGGGAATATAACAGAGATAATAGAATAATATCTAGGCTTCGAGTGTCCTGATAAAAGGAGTGATTAAAGAAAAGCAATACATTTGTTGAAATTCAAAAGTTAAAGGCAATTTTACCAAGTATTGAAATATAATGATGAGCAGATAGCGTAGATTTGGTGGACTATGCTCATTGGTGTGTCTAGAATTAGGTCTAAATATTAGAACCAAACTCTTCATGAGAAATATTTCAACACAGATGATGTAGATATAGAACATAGAACATAGAACATAGAAGAATACAGCGCATTACAGGCCCTTTGGCCCTCGATGTTGCGCCGGTCCAAGCCCACCTAACCTACACTAGCCCACTATCCTCCATATGCCTATCCAATGCCCACTTAAATGCCCATAAAGAGGGAGAGTCCACCACTGCTACTGGCAGGGCATTCCATGAACTCACGACTCGCTGAGTAAAGAACCTACCCCTAACATCTGTCCTATACCTACCACCCCTTAATTTAAAGCTATGCCCCCTCGTAATATCTTGTTATTTATATTGTTATGTTGGTTCATGTCTTTATTTAAATATAAGTAGAAACAGGTAATGGCTATTGAGCAGATAGATGTCTCGAGTAGGGCTTTTGTGGTAATGTCTGTACCTGCAACCCAGGTTCAAGTCCCATTTACTTTGGAGGTGCATTATAACATCCCTGAATTAGTTGATTTAAATGTTATATATTTAAGGTGGGCAGTTCTGGTGGCACAGTGGCAGTGTCCTTACTTCTGGATCAAGAGTCCTGAGTTCAAGTCACACCTGCTCCAAAAATGTACAATAACATCTCTGAATAGGTTGACAGAACGCCCCTGGTGCTCACCTTCCACCCTACCAACCTTCGCATAAACCAAATCATTCGCCGA
>NC_057720.1:88959917-88979355 GCF_004010195.1 Chiloscyllium plagiosum | reverse complement strand
ATCCAAGGCCCTAAAGGAGCCTTCCACATCCATCAAAGCTTTACTTGCACATCCACTAATATCATTTATTGTATCCATTGCTCCCGATGTGGTCTCCTCTATTGGGGAGACTGGACGCCTCCTCGCTGAGCGTTTTAGGGAACATCTCTGGGACACCCACACCAATCAACCACACTGCCCTGTGTCCCAACATTTCAACTCCCCCTCCCACTCTGCCAAGGACATGCAGGTCCTGGGCCTCCTTCACCGCCACTCCCTCACCACCAGACGCCTGGAGGAAGAACGCCTCATCTTTCACCTCGGAACACTTCAACCCCAGGGCATCAATGTGGACTTCAGCAGTTTCCTCATTTCCCCTTCCCCCGCCTCACCCCAGCTCCAAACTTCCAGCTCAGCACTGTCCCCATGACTTGTCCTACCTGCCTATCTTCTCACGGACAAAATAGCTCACTTTTGTGCCTATGTTCTGGCTTTAAAATTATGAAAGAGTTTGATAGGGTAGACTTTAAGATGCTTCCAATTATGCAGGAGTCCAAAATTAGCAGTCATAAATCTGAATATAGGGAGTCCTTAATCCAATTGTAAAGTCAGGAGAAATGTTACCAGAAAAAGAATAAAATGTGGGATTTGGTACCAGAGGAAGTAGCGAAGGAGAATTTTAAAGATGTATTTAAAAGGAAGCTGTGTAGGAACTTGAAAAAATAGGTCTTGATAATGGGATTAAGTGAAGCTGACTGGGAGCAGGCAGATATTGACCATATCATTATTGTCTCTATGCTGTGACTTCTGCGTAATTCAATAAAGATCCATAACATGTGAAAGTACATTAGACAGATTTCAGAAATTTCCCTCTCCCAAACGGAGATCAGGTGCAAATCTTAGATGAATAAAAAATTATGGAGGACAAAGAAAAAATGCAGAGGAGATAGAAGGGATTGCTATAAATATTTTCCACGATAAATATTTTATTCCTGTGTGCATTAAAAGTCTGTAATGATACAAAATATTGGAAATAAATCCCAGTCAATTGTATTAAAAAGACATGTCCAGGCATCCATGAATGACAAGATTACTTCATGATATTGAGCAAAACTGAACCCATGTTGCAGTCTACACAAGAACTTTGAAAACCTGGCATACATTTCTTCGTGCATGGTACTACTCTCGCACCCATAGGTTGCAAGCTCAAAAGCAAATATCTAAAAACAAAATGATACAGCATTTACTGAATCTGATAATTTGTGCCATAAAATAACAACAAAAACTACTGGAATAACATATAAATCCAAATGATTCATTAATATTTATTCACGCAATGAAATCTGTCCCCCTCCATGTGAAACCATGTGGTTGACTCTTAAGGCCCAGAGGTCAATGAGGAATATGCAATACTACCTTTTGTCAGTGTTGCCAAAACAAAATCAGGTACGCAAATCTCAGGAATTGAAAAGCTACTTCGTCATGAATTACGACTGTCTGCTGATCGCATTTTCAAAAATGGTTTTATGATTATGCGGCGGATGATTTGTTAATGAATGGTTGACAGAGTTTTCTTTGCATCACAGGCAGGAGTTTTGTTTTCGGAGTCAGTACCCTGATGCTGGGAGGATTTCTGATTCTTGACCCCATGCTCTGTCGGTGCGAAATCTCTGGCCTGATCTTCAGAGGAATGGCCAAGTAGGGCTGGCCTGAGGACACACCTATACCCAATTCAGGATAGAGAGTGGGTTTCTAATGCTAGAGGGTCAATAGGTGGCCCAATTAGCTGTCCATTGTCTGAGGTGATATGCAAGTAAGGGAGTGTGAGAGGACACCTCGTGACAGATGCATCATAGGAAAAGTGGGTTAGAAAGTCTCAAATGAAAGCAGTAATAGCTATCAAGCTACCATTGTGCCAACTGGATGATCCTTTCTGTAGTCCAATACCCTTGGCAAGTGTGAAGTTAAGGGTACAAAATGGGACAACATGGAGACGTGTACCCTTGCTAGTTTGCTACCATGATGTCACCTCCTCAATGCTGGGGCATGTTTCATCCTTTGAGAATGGCCCATAACCTGATTGGATTCCAGTTACCATCTTTTTTCCATTATCCTGGACAACAATAGCTTGGAGGCTGGGAACGTATTGGTTACCTATCACGTTCCTTTCCGACATTAATGCTCATGAATTCTCATCTCTGGTCTACCTCCAACGGTGATCTAAAATTCTTCCTTTAAAGTGTATCTAAATTCTATCATGCAACTCGCAAAATTCCACTTTAAACCTGTCCAACAAGTATGCATATTACCTGCCCCAGATTTAATATTGGCAGCATATAGATAAATGCAGTAACAATAATGGACCATGTTAGCATACAAATGCCTCAGAACATTCTAACTAATTTCTTCCTCGGCTGTTGTGACAAAGATATTGACCTATCTAATTTGATTGAGTTAGCACCTCTTAAGACAGACAGGAATTTGATTAAACATAATAAGCATGTGTTTAATTGCATTACACAGTATTACCCAGATTATCAAAAACCTGCGTACAAAAAATGCATTGATCTTCCAAAAGCAAAGCTTATTAAGCCTCCAGAGATAGCTAAAAAGGCAATTTCACATCTTCATATCCCTAGTGAGATCCGATGTCACTCCTTCTATAGCCTAACAGATCTATAACAATGGACCAGTTTTACAAAGAGAACTGACAAAACAACCTTATAAGCAATTTTCTATAAAATCCTATGTAGATGCCACAATATTTCCAGAGATGATAATATTGAGCTTTGCATGACATGAAAGTAATAAAAACCCCTGCATGGAACCTAACTAAGCCCCTAAAATTGTTAGATCTTCAACTAATACAAAGAATTCCTCAATTCTTTCAAATGTACTCTGGTCTCAATACTGAAAACTCCTCCTTACAGCTTATTAACTAATACCACACAGCACTCTAAGCGCTAAGGTAATGAAAGCCTGAAGGAAGATGTAAAGTTTAAGGCTTAATAGAACTAATACTCGTTATAATTCTTGGACAAGAAATATCTTTATTCATCAAAAGATATAATAAACTCTGCACGTTTAGCAGCAATCTTTTTTTCACATTGAATGATTCTACATATTGTGAATTATACTGTACATTCCACATTGTAGTTTGATAGAATTAAAGAATAATAGAGAACAGAAGAAGCTATTTGTTGAAAAGTGTGACACTGGAAAATCACAGCAGGTCATGCAGCATCCAAGAACAGGAGAGTCAACGTTTCAGGCCCTTCATGAGGATGTGCGGTGGTTGGGGTGGGGATGGGGAGGGGTGGAGAGCGGGTGAATAAATAGGAGTGTGAGGGCGGGGCTGGAAGGGAGGTAGCTGGGAAGGCAATAGGTAGGCGCAGGTGGGGGTGATAGTAATAGGTCGCAGCAGAGGGTGGAGTGGATCGATGGGATGGAAGATGGACAGGCAGGACAGGTCAAGAGGGCAGTGCCGACTTGGAGGTTGGATCTGGGAGGGGAGATAATGAAATTAGTGAAGTCGACATTGATGCTGTGTGGTTGAAGAGTCCCAAGACAGAAGATGAGGCATTCTCCCTTCAGTTGTCGGGTGGCTTGGATTTGGCGGTGGAGGAGGACTTGCAAGCCCTCAGTGGAGTGGGGGGGGGGGGGAGTTGAAGAGGCTCTTTGGGCCATTGAGCCCATAGCACAAAAAATATATTAAACCTACACTAGAAGGCAAAAACTAAAAAAATGAACTTTGTAATGGAGAATTCAGATGTCCAGTTGGGAGTAAGATGTGCAGGTCCAACATTCATTGAGTTCTTATTGCTGTTACAATTTGTGATGATACTGTGGCTTTAAGAGGTGTTTTGTCCTGGTTTCTTTTAGAGAGAGATTGGAAGGGAGGTAGTGAGCATTCTGTGAGAAGATAAACAACTTGTGAGGCCTCAGGTTTTTTGAAGTTGGAACAATGGAAGCAGCCTGAATGGGTGTAGTCAAGCTCTCACAGAACCAGGATTTTTAGTTAGCTTTCAGCGGTTGCTGTTGGTGTCTCAACATGGTTGGAAGCTGCTGTAAATGTCTCCTGGATGCAACTCTCTCTGCGTTTTCTCTTGATATTTTTCCTTCTGGGTTGCTGGAGTTATCTGTGAGACAAACCTATTTTCTGAATTTTGCCAAGGGTTGTTTCTATGGGATGTTACAAAGTTGGACCAGTTAATTATTTGTAGTTACTCTATATACTATTCTGTTATGTTTTCCAATAGAGTTAAGTTACTCTAAGTTCTTTCTTTGCTGTATTTTAACTACAGTATTTGACTAAATTATGTTTTACTTAATGTCAAGTAATTTGACCAGTCGAATTGCATCTGGAACGTCCCCTTCACATCTGCCTTTAAAATAAGAAAACAATAAGGTCTAGGCTACCTTCTTAAAATATTTTAAGAGGTCTAATCTGGTTCATAACAAGCTGATATTGTTTTCTTACACCACAGATGTAGAATTACGCAGGAGTGCTTTAACAAAAGACACAGGCCTTAATTTCTGAAATTTATAAGTAACCAATTGAATCACAAAGATGTTTAATTTGTCTAAATTTGACCACTGTCTAAGTTAAAAAAAAACTCACAAGAAATTAAAATATATTTATTGCAGAGCTTTCCAGAGGTTTGAGATCATCCAGTCAGTTCTGTACCAAGCTACAATTTAACTACCGAAAATCTAATGCTGGCAGCCCAAAGACACCTGATTTCAATGTCTCACACAACAAAGTATCCAATCTATATTTTCCAAATGTTATATGAACTTATATAATCAATGTGTGAACACCAAAATGTTTCAATTTGTGTTGGAAAAATGAGTTCACTGTCTTTGACCTATCAAGGTCCAAATTTCCATTTTCCCAGTTGATGTTCCAAGCAAAAACTATGCGGTCTTTACAATAAGGACTAACAGCAGGTTTAGGTCACTTGCCTGTGGAAACTGTACCCCTATTCAAATGGATCAAGGTTAATCATTTACTTCTATGCCATTTTTTCCTGTATCTCTGTATCCTTTAATCTCTGTAGCATCCAGAAATCAATTGATTTCTGTCTTGTTCCTAATCAACAATTGAGTTTCCACAGCACTTTGGGGTAAAGAATTCACAAAGGTTCACCACCTCAAGTGAAGATCTTCCTTATCATCTCAATCTTAATTGGTCTGCCCCACTTTCTAAGACTATGTCTCTTGGTTCTATGCTGCCAAGAGGCAGAACATCTTACCTATATCCGCCTTGTCATCCACTGTACATATTTTCCATGTTGCAATGAGCTCAACTATTGGTTTGTAAAATCCTATGGAATACAAGCTCAAGTTTCTCAAATCTCTCCCCACAAAATAATGCAACAATCCCCCGGACTATACTGGTCAACCTCGAATGTACACTCTCTATGCAAGTACACACTTCCTAAGGCAAGGAAACCAAAACTGTACACAGTGCTCCATGCAATTGCAGCAAGACACCATGTGACACCTTTACTCTTGCACTCAAATTCCTTGAAAATAATGACCAAATTACTGTTTGCATTTCTAATTGCTTGCTACATCTGCATACTAGCTTTCATTGTTTCATGAACAAGGTCAGCCATATGACTTTGGATACACAGACTTGCCAATTTTTCACCATTTAAAGTATACTTTGCCTAACTTCTTTTTCTGCCACATTCATTCACATTATATTCCAATTGCCATGTTCTTGCCTAAAAGATTAGATTTTCCAAATCTTCTTGAAGTCTCTTAGGATGGTCCTCAAAACTGGCATTCCCACCATATTTTGTGTCATCAGTAAATTTGGAATATTATACCCTGATATTTTCTGATCAACCCACTCAGAGATGTTATTATACACTTTGGGAGTGGTTGGGACTTGAGTCCAGACTGCCTGGCTCAGAGGTAGGGACACCACCACTGCACCACCCTGGTCCCACAGCAAAATCAGTTACTTAGATTGTTAACAGCTGTAGTTCAAGCACAGATACTAACCCACACTTCTGTCCCAGTCATAGCATACATAGTAGGAATGGCCCATTTAATCATACAATCTATCTTCTGTCTGTTAACCAGTTCTCAGTCCATGCCAGTATATCCCTCCCAAACTATGTGTTCCAAGCTTATTTACTAACATTTTATGTGAGACCTTATTGAGATGTCTAAAAATCCAAATATGCCACATCCTTGGTTAACAATCATAGAATCCTCTTAAAATATTTCCAACAGGTTATGTCAAACCCTCTCATAAATTACTGTTGACTTTGCCCAAACATATTATTTTTTTCTAATTGTCTAATTAACACAGTCAGCATGAGAGACTCTAATATTTTCCAACTATTCACATAAAACTAACAAGTCTGTGGTTCTCAGTTTTCTCACTCCCACCTTTGCTAAATATTACCCTGGAGGAATATTTCCTGAATCCTAGGAACTTTGAAAGAGAACTACCAATGCACCCATTATTTCTATGACCTCTTCTGTCAATACTCTGAGATGTACCTTACCTGGTCCAGATTATTTGTGACCTTCAAATGCAATTACATTTATGAGTACCACCTCATTCATTACACTAATTTCTTTCAGTTTCACAGTTTAATGTGTCATTTTGTTGCCTAGCCTTTTTTTCACCTTCACTTGAGTGATGCTGGGCATTCATTGCCTGTCCCTAGTTGTCCTTGACAAAGTGGTGATGAGCTGCCTTTTTGAACTGTTGCAGTCCATGTGCTCTAGGTAGACTCACAACCCCCTTAAGAAGAAAATTCCAGGATTTTGACCCAGTGACCCTGAAGAGATGGCAGTATGTTTTTAACTCAGAATGGTGAATGACTTGGAGGGGAACTTGAAGGTGGTCGTGTTCCCATGTATTATGTAGCTATTGTCCTCCGAGATGGCAGTAGTCATGGGTTTGGAAGCTGCTGTTGAAGGATCTTTCTGCAATAGACCTTGTGAATAGTGCACACTGCTGTTACTAAGCCTTACTTGTGGTGAGTGCATGTTTGTGAATGTGGTGCCAATCAAGTCGGTTATTTTGGCCTGGAAGCCCTCAAGTTTCTTGAGTGAGGTTGGAGCTGCACTCATCCAGACTGGTGGGGAGTATTCCAACACACATCCTGTTTGTATCTTGTGAATAGTGGACAGGCTTTGGGGTGTGGGGAAGGGAGTTACTCCCTGCAGTATTCCTTGCCTCTGACCTTCTCTTGAAGCTATTTTGTTTATATGGCTAATGCATATTTCTGGTCAATGGCAATCTCCAGGATGTTGATAATGGGTGTTCAGTGATTGCAACGCTATTGAATGTGAAGGGGCAGTGGTTAGATTGTCTCTTATTGGAGGTGGTCATTGCCTGGCATTTGTGTGGTGTGACTGTTAACACAGCACAAGTATGCATTTCGCTGAGGTATTTCATCAGGAGTGAGCCCCTTCATGCAAGAGGTCAATGTGTGAGAGAAAACTAAAACAAACATCATTTTCTACAAACCTTGGGTCAGGAGATTTGATAGAAATTAGGCTTAATTGAAGCAAATGCCAGATAAAAATTGTTAAGGACTGTTGGACAGCAAATGTTAGGACAATAAGAAGAGCTCCAAGGAGCAGTCATTGGAAGACAAACTGAGAATGAGACAAAAAAGCAACTTGGAATTAATTGGTGCATGTGGAGCAAAGTAAAATGAAACTATTGAAGATCAATGACTAAATGAAATGGTCCAGCATCACATAGGGAATGAAAAAGAAAGTGGAGAAACCTAAAGCAAATTGACAGGGAAAATTAGGAAAACGCATAACATAACAAAAGGGAATGTGGTTGATAGCTAAATGAGAGATCCATATTTATGTTTAAATAAGCAGGCAGAGTTATGTAACAGATGAATTATTTCTGGAATGAGTTGAGTTAAAAGATCAGGGGAGGAATAAAATAAAATGGAAGATTGATAAATAAATGCTTCACAAGTGAAAACCATGACCAAATTGCTATTCAGCCAAGTTTGCAAAGAAATCTGTGAGATGATTCTAACAAAGGAAGCAGAAGAATAGCTTTTCTAAAGTGCATGATATAAGGAATTAGAGAAAAACCAAGGGAGGCTAAGACCTCCAGTTTGTGAGCCGAAGGAAAGGTGAATAGTTTTTACAGACAAAAGAAGCGGAGATGTGAATCATGAAATTGTAGACCAGTTAGTCCAGCACAGATAAAAGGAAAGTTTATCTAACCAAACCAATCCTTTCTTTTCTAAATTGGGGAAGGACCACAGGAGATTTCAGCACAATGTCGAAACAGTCAGCCGTACCTCTCAAATCTGTTCACTGCTCTTTGAGGTCATAACTATATTAGCAGCTAATACAATTCACCGTATTGGGAATGTAAATAGCAATGCAAATACCTCAATAAATTTAGATGGGTTAGGTTATAACAAATTTATTTAATAGTGCTTGAAAATAAAACAATTCAGGCAGCATGCAAAGTCTGTGTACAAAAGATGGATGGTAAAAACAAGGACTGCAGATGCTGGAAACCAGATTCTAGATTAGAGTGGTGCTGGAAAAGCACAGCAAATCAGGCAGCATCCGAGGAGCATGAAAATCGATGTTCATCAGGATTCCTGATTAAGGGTGTTTTGCCCGAAACATTGATTTTCCTGCTCCTCGGATACTGCCTGACCTGCTGTGCTTTTCCAGCACCACTCTAATCTATACAAAAGGTGGATGTCTCTTTGGAGATATAGAAGGTGTAAAATTGTTGGACTAGCAAGCCCAACAAAGATAACAGGTGGAAGGTAAAATATTGATGATTTTGTTTACCTTGAGCCTTGCGTTGAGCACTTGAGCAACCCTTAACCTGAGATTAGAGTCAAAAGTTCCAAACTCAATTTCAGCTTTACACATCTAAAGCTGAACATCAGAAACACATCCTGCAACTGTTTTGAGTCTTCTCCCTTTCTGTTCTAGCCCTTCATTTGTTAGCATAAGCCAGTAATGTATGCCAAATTATACCCAAACCACTTCATGTAGAACCAAGAGGATTGTAGAAGTTTACATGCTATAAGGAGCCACTTGAGACTCCCTTCACTAAGAAATCCGAAATTAATGTTGCTATTCTGCTCCCTCATCACTTCCACAAGAGACTTTCACTCCACGAGATGATTATTGCACTAACCTGTTACATTGCTCAGTTATTTATAGCCAAAGTAATTCACAAGTCACATTTACATTATCACAGAACTCAGTGAGAGACATATCTTTCCAAAGCTTCTTTTTACCTTGAACTCATTAGAACCAAAGCAAGAAAGTCAAATTTTATGCATTCACAATAATTTATACTAACAGAGGAAAGTGTGTGAAAGGGTTGGAAAATTGACTAAAATTAACTGAGGTGTAACCATGGAGTAAGCAATGGAGCATTATCATCTCTCTGAACTCATGGATAATTTACCAACAATTCAAAGGTTTTGAACATGTTCTCTTTGTTTCCAGAGGAGTGGCCCTACATATAAATAAATACTGCTTCTACCAAGTGGAAATGAATTAAGTTATGAGCTTAAATTATTATATTAGAATGATTGTTAATACAGCTACTAGCACACTCAGGATTTAAATGTTCATTTGGAATCACAGAACTTGAGTATTGCTGCGCAAGGACATATTTTAATGAAGCTTTGCATCTTGTATTCATCAGGATAACTCACAAGAATGTCATTTTAACAACATGTCCGACATTTATACTGCAGAAAAAGAGAGTGCCGATCAGTTGGCAAATGGACTCTGATTGGTAGAAGTATTGTCTTGGAGAATGCCATAATCATGATGATTGACAGCTAATGGCTTGGCTGTGTTAAACTTTAAACCACACAACTTGACACTGATTGGTTCAGGCATTGTCCCGAAAAATTAACTTGAGAATGGCTGCCATCTATGTTGTTGAATTGGAACAGGCACAGTGCATGTACTTGTTCTTTCTGCCTGCAGACAGTACAGCCAAATATATAGGTACAGTGTCCAATGCACACAAGTGAGCCACATTGTGAGCCTGAAACATGTTGTCAGTGTAATTTTTCATACACACAGGATTAGGTAGCAAGTTCCTTGCAGCATTTGCAACAGGCCCAAGTAACCCATGCTTGCAAAGGTTGCTACACAGTGTCCAACATGAGATGTGATTTTGCAATTAAGCAACATTTGCTAGATTTACCACTGCAACACCTCTGCCAATTGGATTTCATTCATTAACTAATCAGCCCTCTCCTTTCATGTTGGACAAACGTTAATTTTCTTGCAAATTGTCTTGAAAAGATGCAAGATGAGAAGTTTTGTCAGACTGTATCAGTTTTTGACACATGATTGCTTAACAAGTGCTGCCCAGTTGAGGAATCACAACCAACAGAAGCCATTTTGTTCAGAGCTTTTGTTCAGAGTACTGTTTAATTCTCTGCCAATAATGAAAAACTGATGTTTGGTTTGATCATCTAATTGTTTGGGCGGCTGGGCCATGCACTTGGCATCTCATTTTAGGGCAGCACGGTGGCACAGTGGTTAGCACTGCTGCCTCACAGCGCCAGAGACCCGGGTTCAATTCCCGCCTCAGGTGACTGACTGTGTGGAGTTTGCACATTCTCCCCGTGTCTGCGTGGGTTTCCTCCGGGTGCTCCGGTTTCCTCCCACAGTCCAAAGATGTGCAGGTCAGGTGGATTGGCCGGGCTGGATTGCCCGTAGTGTTGGGTAAAAGGGGTGAGTGTAGGGGAATGGGTGGGTTGCGCTTCGGCGGGTCGGTGTGGACTTGTTGGGCCGGGGGGCCTGTTTCCACACTGTAAGTAATCTAATCTAATCTCATTAGTACTAGATTCCTGATGAAGTGCTTTTGCCCGAAACGTTGATTTTACTGCTCCTCGGATGCTGCCTAAACTGCTGTGCTTTTCCAGCACCACTCTAATCTAGACTCTGGTTTCCAGCATCTGCAGCCATTGTTTTTACCTATCTGATTAGCACTGAGACTCAAACACAAAATTGCACACTTGTGAGGTAGACATAAACATCCTGTGGCTGGTAAATACCTCTTGCATAGATATTGCATAGTAGTGGCATGATTCAGTTTATTTAATGTTGGACAAACATTAAATCAATAGGTTTCTGTTGCTTTCTCCGTGGTAATGCCTTGACCAATCACAATTGACTTGCCAGCTGATCAGCACCCTTTCCTTTTGTTGTGATTGCATGAAATTTGGAATTCTTGCATTTGCTTAAATTTGTGCAAGACAAAAATGTTTGGCAATGATACCCTTTTCAATAATATTCATGTGCTGTGCATTAAAATGAATGACTGCATGAATATTACATTTAAAGGGTATTGGTGCATGATAAAAATACTCAAAAAATTATTAATCTAATTTATAATACCAATAGAAACTGTAAACCCATAATCCATCCACCAAATGGAAGCAGCAATTCTTAAAAGAAAGTTTAATTTGCTAAGGAAAGCAGTACCAAACTGTTTAGAAATATAGAATGTAGAAACACAAGTGCCTCCTCTACTATTCAATATGACCATGGTTGAACATTTATCTCAATAACCTGCTCCTACTTTCTCCCATATCCTTGGAGCTATTTAGTCCTATGAACTATACCTACATTTTTCTTGCAGATCTTTAATGGCTTGGCCTCAATAGTTTTCAGTAGCAGAGAATTCTCTAGGCTCACCACTCTGTGGGTGAAGAAATTTCTCCTCATCTCTGTCTTAAATGGCCTACCTTTTAATTTTGAATGTGATTCCTGGTTCTGGATTCCTCAGTCATTGAGAACATTCTTCCTGTATGTACCATATCTAATCCTGTTAGAATTTTATAGATTTCTATGAAGTCTCCCCTCATTCTTCAAAACCCTATTGAACATTTTCCTAAACAATCCAGTCTCTCTATATACATTAGTCGCTGCATCCCAGGAATCAGTCTAATAAATCTTCTTTGCACTCCTTCCATAGCCAGAATATCCTGCAAGATGAGAAGTGGAATCAAGGGTTATGGAGATAAGGCAGGAACAGGATACTGATTAAGGATGATCAGCCATGATCATATTGAATGGTGATGCAGGCTCGAAGGGCAAAATGGCCTACTCCTGCACCTATTGTCTATTATCTATTGTCTATTGTCTATTGTATTATCCTTCCTCAGATAAGGAAACAAAAACTGCATACAATACTCCAGGTATGGTCTTACCAATGCCCCTGCACAGTTGCAGGAAGACATCCCTACTCCTGTACATCAATCATCTTGCAATGAAGTCTAACATATCATTTGCCTTCTTCACCACCTGCTGCACCTGCATGCTTACTTGCAGTGACATATGTATGAGAACACCCAGGTCTCGTTACACAACTCCCTTTTCCAATCTATCACCAAACAGATAGTAATCTGTGTGCCTGCTTTTGCAACCAAAGTGGATAATCTCACATTTATCCACAATATACTGCATCTGCTATGTATTTGTTCACTTGCTCAACTTGTCCAAATCACAATGAAACTTCTCTCCTCAAAGTATTCCCTCCCTCCCAACTTTGTGTCATCTGCAAACTTGGAGATAGGACATGTAGAGTCCTTATCTAAATTATTGGATTATATTGTGAATTGCTGAGATCCAAGTACTGATCCCTATGGTGCTCGACTTGTCACTGCCCACCACTCATGTTCTTTGTTTCCTCTCTTCCAACCAGTTCTTAATCAATGTCAGTAACCTCAATCACATGTGCTTTAATTTTACATGCTAATCTCTTACATGGGAGATTATCAAAACCTTCTGAAAATCCAAGTAAACAACATCCACTGGCTCCCCCTTATCCATTTGACTCATTACGTCATCCGAAGGTTCCAGCAGATTTATCAAATTCCCCTTTGTAAATCCATGCTGACTTTGTCAGATATTTTCAAAGATTACCAAGTGTTCTGTGAGTACATCTTTAAACATGAGCTCCAGCATTTTTCTCATGACTGATGTCAAGCTGACAGGTCTATAATGTATTCTTATTGCTCTGCCTCCTTTACATAGTGGAGTTTCATTAGCTTCTCTCCAATCTATAGGAGTCTATAGAATTTTGGAAGATTACCATTATTAAATCGGCTATTTTGAGGGCCATTTCCTGAAATGCTCTGGGATGAAGCCTATCAAGCACTAGGGATTTATCTGTCCTTAATCCTCATTAGTTTCCCCAAAAGTGTTTCTTTACTAATTAACATCATTCATTCCTCCTTCTCATTAGGATTTGCATTTCCCTACATTATTGGGATATTATTTGTACCTTTCCTTGTGAAGACAGACCGTTGAAGGGATATTTTTTCTCTGCTTAATCTCGCATCATTAGTTCAGAAGTGAGGATGTTTGTTATTGATTGCACATTGTTCAGCACCATTCACAGCACCTCAGATGCTGAAGCAGTCCATATCTAAATGTCACATGACCTGGACAACATTCAGCCTTGGGCTGATAAGTAGCAGGTAACATTTGAACTACATAAGTCAGGCAATGACCATCTTGAACAAGAGAAATTTCTAAATCAACCACTGTCAATAATCTGGGGATTACCATTGATCAGGTAATGAACTGAACCATCCAAACCAAGATTGTAACTGCAAAAGTAGTCTGAGAATGACGATTTTGCAGTAAAAAACTCATCTGGTGTCTTAGAGCTTGTTTATCATCTGCAAGGCAGAAGTCAGGAGCGTGATGGAAATTTGCCCACTGCCGGACTGAGCATGACTCTGAGAAATCTTACACACTCCAGAAGCTTAAGACCATCTTCAAAGCAGGCTGCAAGATTGGCACCCCATATGACACATTTTACATTCACTCCCTCCACCACTGAAGTACAGTGGCAGCATTTTGTACCATCTACAAGATGCATTGCAATGACACACCAAGACTCTTAGACAGCATTTGCCACACCCACAGCTTCTACTGGATAGAAAGTCACGGAGAGCAGATAAATGGGAAGAACAACATCTTTAACTTCCCTCAAAGCCATAACCATCCTGACTTGGAACTATACCATCATTCCTTCACCATTACCGTGTCAAAATCCTCGAACTCGCTCACTAATAGCAATGTTGGTGTACCTACATCACATAGAATGTAGTGATTCAAAAGGCAGTGAAACCACCACCTTCGCAAGTACTTTTAAGATAGGAAATAATGCTGTCCTATTCAATGATGCCCATATCCTGTGAATGATTTGAGAAAAGCTATTTTCAAAATTAGCATCAACATAAAGAGGTTAAACACTGGATTCGCAAAAAAAAAAGCCCCTGGTACATTGTCGGAAACAATGTAAAGTGAATTAAATATTTCAAATGACACAGCATTGTCACTGATGTCCAAGGTGCTGATTGCAGCAATTAGTTGGCCAAGTTTGGTTTTGTCCATCGTGTACCATCAAATGGTACAGCAACTTGCATTTCTAAAGCAAAATATAAGTGTAAAATAAAGTTCTTCACAGAGGCATAACCAAAACAAAGAATTACAAATGCAGCTAGAGAACCACAGAATTATTTTTGGCTCATAAAATGGTACATATATGAAATTTATAGATTTATTCATTAATTCTTTTCAAATTGTGCTCGATCGATAGTTGATCAGGGCAATGTTTGAAACTTAAAAGTACATGTAGTTACACTGATTACCCAGCTCTACGAGACATAATGCCATTGGGATTGTGAAATGTATCTTTGGAATTCAGTCAGTTAGATTTGAAGAATGCATTAAAATGATGAACTGATAACCTTAGGAATTTCAAACATATGTTAAAGATTTTAATCAAATTTGGACATGAGCTTTTTCTTCTGAGAAGTTTACTGAATAATCAGAAATAGCATGCCATGAATAAAATTTAAGCAATTCTACAGAAGTAAACCCTTGCCAACTCTTATAGGTGCGCCATCGAGAGCATTCTGTCTGGATGCATCACTACCTGGTATGACAACTGTACCATTCAAAATCAGAGACAATTACAAGAGAGTGGTGAATTCGGCCCAGACAATCACAAAGGCCAACCTCCCATCTGTAGAATCCATCTACCAGGCCCACTGTCAAGGAAAGGATGCCAGCATTCTCAAAGATCCATCCCACCTTGGCAATGTTTTTCTCCAATCTCTACCAACGGGGAAAAGTTACAGGAGCGTGAACCCACACAGCAGCCAGTTTCATAACAGTTTCTACCTTACTGTTGTTAGAATACTGAGTGGACTCATAAACTCTTAACGTTCGCCTGTACCTGTGCTTTTGGTTTTTGCTGCTGTTTACCTATTATTTACTATCTATGCAACTTAACTATGTGATCTGCCTGTATTGCTCGCAAGACAAAGCTTATCACTGTGCCTCCATACACATGACAATAAATTCAATTCAATTCAATGCAATTAAATGCTAGATTTTGTTTCTGTTCTCATGGAATATCATCAATACCCCACATAATAAGGTCAGGAGCAGTCACCATCTCTTCATTACAGACACCAAAACCAGACCTTTGTAAACTCCACATCAAATGGTAATTCATTATAACAAATGTTCAAATCCAAATGAAGTATTTACAGAGAATAATGGATGCCAGTGATTGATGAAGTGAAGCAGGAACTGCATCTTGAACAGCTCGGATGAGTTCATGAGAACAATATTTAATCTTCTACATGTAGCAAAATAAAGTAGTACAGATGCTGGAAATGTGAAATTAAGATAAAGAATGCAAGAAATACTTTGCACCTCTGGCAGCATCTGTGGAGAGAAATGGTTCAGGTCTGTAGCTCCTTCCAACAAAAGGTCATCAATCTGAAATGTTAAATTTGTTTCTCTCTCCACAAATGCTGCCAGACCAACTGAGTATTTCCAGCACATTTTATTTTAACTGCTATTCATTTCATCCCTCAATCCAAAGATGTGCTGGTCAGCTGAATTGGTCAAGCTAAATTGCCCATAGCATTAGGTGCATTAGTCAGCGGTAAATATAGGGTAGGGGAATAGATCTGGGTGGGTTACTCTTCAGAGGGTCGGTGTGGACTTGTTGGGCCATGAGGCCTGTTTCCATACTGTAAGGAATTGAATCTAATCTAATCTCAATTAGTGACTATGCTTTCAGTTTGTGAGAATTAGGGCCACACACTCTACAAATTCCTTTTCATCTCCCTGTTCTCTGCTAAGTCCTCCCTCCAGACCCAGTCTTTTGACTAAGCATTTAGTTAACCTTCTTAATGCCCCTTCCTTTGTTTATGTATCTAATCATTTCCATTCACCTCCGCGAAGCTCCACAGGACTGTTTTCCTTCCCTGCAGTAAAAGGCACTTTTTGAAAGTAAGCCATTGCTGTTAAATTGCTCACAGATAGTTTGGGATCCAGAGCACGTCATAAATCCCCAATTCATGTCCTTGAGATAGGGCAAGTTATCAAAGCCAGAAGAACCAGCAGGAAGTAACACTTTGAATTGTGACAGTCGAAGTAAAATCCCACAAGTATGATAAATAAATTCAATCTGCAAAACTTTTGATCAATGGACAAATAAAATCAAGTAACTGGATATCTAAAATTAAAATTGTTGACTGGTATCTAATTGATGTGCACATATAACCTATGAATGTTAGAATGATAATGGACACTTGAGGCCTAATTAAGTTATAGACTTGGATCTAATCGTGTTATTTTGATTGAACATTAGGCCAGAAATTGTTAAGTGCTGCAGAATTAGAGTTATTTTTTTCTGTCTTATCTGCAACCTTTATTCACATCCAGTGAGACTGCTTGACTGCTGAAAATGTCTGCCCTATAATCTCGATGAAAATAGGAATATGAAATATGATACTTGAAAACTATAATAAGGAGTAAGATAATTCAGCCATTTCATGCCAGTATGTTCTGACCAAGAGTCAGAATGTTAGAAACCCCCAATTGCCAACCTCCAAGATTCTTTAACCATTAAGTGACTAGCAATTCGCAGCAGGAATGACAACATTTAGATCACAGCTATAAGCAGGACTGATCAAATCAAATAAAGTTTTGCTTTAAGATGAATGGTTTAATGCACCTGTCATTATAAATGTTATCAGATTATCAGAAAATTATATCTCTGAACATGCAGTGATGCCATGAAAGAACTATTAGTACACATATTAATCACCAATAATCATAATGTTTAACATCTATTAACTCTGAAACATTTAACTAGCAAAGTAATTATGTCTATAGAATAAAAAAGTAACTTAATTAGGACATTCTTATTTGGTTTCTTTTGAGAAACTGCAAAGACTATTTGGTTTTATGGTGCTTGCATTTGTTAGTATCCTATATGTCATGACTGGAACATTACAGAACAATACATTAAGTAAGTCACTGCCAGCAACAACATAAGAGATTGACTCGTTCCTAGGTCTCCAGGATATTCGAGTTTGAGGTAGAATCCAATCTAATGGGAGGGACTGGATAATTTGTGTATGGAGTCGAACATGTGCCTGGAGCAGGATGCCACCTGGAATGTATAAGACAGGTATTCAGATGGTGTAAGTTTAAAATAATGTATACCTGGCATAGAGCTGCAGGCTGAAATTCAATTCACAGGTGGGCATTACACATGTTGCAGTCAGGGGCTGGCATCAATTCAACAAACCGGAAGACAGAAGCTCAATTTAAAACAAAATCCAGGCTTTCAATTATGGTCTCAAATCAGGTTTATCACCATTCTACATTTTGTGAATTCTACCAGCATCCTTAAGCTGTTTTGGGTTTGCTTTCTTGTGTCATTAGATGCTATCAGCACTTTTTGAAACCAATCATGTATTTGTATTTTAAAAACGTACGTTTGCTTGAAGAACGTTTCGGTTATTGTTGCAGATTTATTGCGATAATCTACAATTAAGGACTGATATGTGATAGGTCCAGTGAAGTTGTGTGAACATATAATGTGCAGTTGTCAATTATAATTTTCAACTGCAATGATTGTTCGTGGTTCATTCTTGCCTTATCTACTACAGATAACGACCATCCGAGGAACACTTTCTGTCACTACACGTCTGTAACATAAACGAAGATGTCTTTTTTTTTAACCCCTTTTCTTGAGTCTGCACAGTTGGCAACAATACATACTGTATAACGTGCGTCTGTGATTAATCAACGGGCCTTTGGCGGCGTAGGGGCTGCAGATCCCAATCCCCTCATCAGGGGGAGATGTGAGCACACGGACTGTAGCGTTGGACCTAATAAACACGACTCTTCACAAACCGATTCTTAAAGGGAACACGCAGTGTAAGTAGCCAGCATCATTGGTGGTTTCACTAGGGATGGATGGCTGTTTCAAACGATTTTACTGGCGTCGTGGGCCGGTGTTAAAGGCACACTTTAAGCAAAACAAGAGCAATAAGAAAAGATTGGAGAGTGATTCCAAAAATAAACCAACTCGAAACAGATTCAGAAGCTCTAGCTAGTATCCTGAACGCTGTTTTCATCTCCATGCTGCCTGACTTGGTAAGCACTTGCTTTCCTCCCCCCCTCCCCAAAGCTCTGGCGCAGTTTGTCCGCCCCGGGGCCACTCTTACCTGTAGATTTTGTATCTGGTAGTAAATCCCTGGCGGTATCTGTCTAGGAAATTGGAATAGTCCCGTGCCCGGTGGAAAGGCCCCTTGTCTGAGAGTAGCCAGTCGAGAGGGCTGGTGGCATGTTGGTGTTGGTGATGACAGGAGAGTACTAGAAGTGCCCAGCAGTGGAGGGTTAAAGCCAGCCTGTCCCATAGGAACAGCAAGGAGACGAGATCAACAAGCCGCCAGTTCATCCTTCCATCTGGGACTCTTCCTCTTCATTCTCCATTCACTCTCTCAAGACCTGTTCCAGTTTAAAAAGAAAGACCATTAAGAACGAGGACATCCTCTTTTCTTTAATCATAAATCTCCCCCAGCAGGGGAGGAGAAGAGCTGAAACATGGCCAGAGATTGCTGGCGAAACTCAGCAGATCTGGCCGTGTCTACGAGGAGAGAAGACAGAGTGAGTGTTTCCAGTCAGTAGAACCGGGGAGGAGCTTGATCTTCGGGATTGGCATAGCGCGAGAGGGGGAAAAAAAAATAGAAACTTTGTGCTTTCTGCATGGTGCAGAATGGATTTGTCAGGTACGGTGAGCAGGAGTGAGGTGATTACAACGTGCCCCATGACCTCCCCAGAGTCAGGCAGGTCAATGCACACGCTCAGAGAGATATAATCACAAAACAAATCATCAGGATATATTCAATACAAAACATATACAAGCACACAGCCAGAGTATACTCCACACAGAACACAATCAGATACAGACCCCGAATATACTCAACATAAAGCTCCATCAGGCACATACTCACAATATACTCAACACAGACACAGCCAACACATACCCACAATACACTCCACACAAACAGACAACACATACCCACAATATACTCAACACAGACACAGCCAACACATA
>NC_057720.1:88952548-88956147 GCF_004010195.1 Chiloscyllium plagiosum | reverse complement strand
AATGGACACCCACAATATATTCCACACAGACACAACAAACACACACCCACAATATACCCCACACAGACACAGCCAACACACACCCACAATATATTCCACACAGACACAACAAACACACACCCACAATATACCCCACACAGACACAGCCAACACACACCCACAATATATTCCACACAGACACAACAAACACACACCCACAATATACCCCACACAGACACAGCCAACACACACCCACAATATATTCCACACAGACACAACAAACACACACCCACAATATACCCCACACAGACACAGCCAACACACACCCACAATATATTCCACACAGACACAACAAACACACACCCACAATATACCCCACACAGACACAGCCAACACACACCCACAATATATTCCACACAGACACAACAAACACACACCCACAATATACCCCACACAGACACAGCCAACACACACCCACAATATATTCCACACAGACACAACCAACATGTACCCACAATATGCTCCACATAGACATAGCCAAAGTCATCTCCAGAATTTATTCAATATAAAACACAGCTGAAAACACACCCTGAATATACACAGCACAGAACACAGCCAAACATATACTGATAATGGACTCCACATAAATACAGTCGAACACAAACCCAAGATATGTTAATCACAAAACACCGTAAGGCACATGCAGTCTAAACTCTACAAAACAGCCAAACACACACACACACAACCTACTCAACATAAACAGTCAAACACACACCCAGAATACAGTTGACATAAAGCACAGTAACACACCTAGAATATATTCCACACAGACACAGCCAAAAACACATTCAGAAAACAGTTAACATAAAATAGTCAAACAGAGATCCAGAATATATTCAAATAACTTATAACCAGATGTACACACAGAAACAAGGGTATATTCAAATATGAATTACAGCCAGAAAGACTACTGTATATGAACACAAATACACATCCAGAGAAACAAAGGTCTTCTCAAACGCAGTATACTGACACAGAGACAGCCAGGTGTACATACACACATGAAGGAACAGCAAGTTAAATAAGGAAAGTCACTAGGTTTTGTTGTAGATGTAGATAAATATTCAAGCAGGTGGACAAACAGCTTTAAACACACATGCATACCTCAACAAGCCACACACACATACAGACAAATACGCAGTCAGGCGCTTACATTAAAAAAAAGCTGCACACACAGGTAGACACCAGCACTTTGACAGCCAAGACTGGTAGATGCGGAATCTCAGGGAATAAAAAGCATTCCTCCGCCCAAACACTGATAGACAATTCATTTGTACACAGCAAGCACATCTCATTGACATGACCACATTAAACTGACAAAGAGGAATAAATGGAAAGACGGTTTCAGAGGCTCACACCTAGACACGCACACAGCATGTACACACAGGTAGGGAGATACACTCGCAGACACAAGTCATTTGATGCTGCAGTGATAGGTCTGAAGCACAAACACACAAGAATTAATAAGGAAAATCATGCCTGAACACCGTGATAATAAATGTGTTTGCTGTGCTGATGACTGCATTGGAACAACCTACGTTTAATTAGACAGAATTTTAGCAAAAAGCGTCTTTGTCTTTGACCTTAAGCGCGCTCAGAGGTATTCCTAGCTGCTTCCTCAGAAGGAGACGGTGGAATTTTTTTTTTTGAAAAAAAAGCTTTAACTTCTTCCCCCCCACCTTCCCATTCGCCTGCACGTCGGGTGCAGACTGTCATCAAGGAATCTGCACTGAGCCGAACGCGGTTTTTGGAGAGTTAATCGGCCGCCCCTCCGCTCTGACTGTGGAGAGCTGAGATGCCAGATTCGTCCCAAGGCATTGCAATCCCTCCCTGAGCTGAAAGAACCAGCGGCAAAACTGAACTTGGCAGCTTCCCTCGGGCCGTTGAAAGCGAGGAGCTGAGAATTGGGAAGGTGGGGTAGAGAGGTGTGTGTGTGTGTGAGAGAGAGAGTGTGTGTGTGTGAGAGAGAGAGAGAGAGTGTGTGTGTGTGTGAGAGGGAGAGAGAGTGTGTGTGTGTGTGTGTGAGAGAGAGAGAGAGTGTGTGTGTGTGTGTGTGTAGGCTGGGGGAAGAAAGCAGAAGGGTTGCAAGTTGCCGAGCACCCCTTCCCGGTTTCGCGGTTCCCCAGTCCAGCCGTGTCCAGACAGCACTGGCCCCGTTTCCCGAACCCAACAACACTGACCTTTCTGACAGAATCTCTGGAAGGCAGGTGAACCCATGGCGCTCCGGTCTGGTCTCCCGACTGTACAAAGTGAACCTCTCAACAGCCGGCTGCGTGAGCAAGTCATCTTACAGAGCCTTCTTGGGGCAGGACATACATCCAGAGAGAGCGAGAGAGACACACAGAGAGAGAGAGAAGGCAGATGTGGATGGGCTGGGATAGGGGTGGATAGAGACAAGTAACGTTCCCCCGAGCACTTGATTCCTTTCCCCCCACTCTTGCTTCGAGACGGCCACTGGGGCAAAGCCACAGCTAATGTCCTTCACTTCCCTGGGGAGGGGGTGTATCCTCGGGGCGGACAGGCGCCGGGTTTGTCCCCCATCCAAATGTGAATCCGGAGTGCTGTGGCTTGCACGGACTCCTTTGGAGACGGCTAACAGATTCCCAGCCCCAAAATAAAAGATTCCAGAAAGGACGTCCATCCGTTCTCTCCCACCCACTGGTCACATGCTTAATCTGCCTGGGTCGCCCCCTTTTTGTGTGTGTGTGTGTGTGTGCCCACGTCGCTCGGTTTGCTCAGAAAATAATAAAAAAAAAACAAAATCCCTCCTGGATTCCCGGAGCTCCTTGTCAACAGTCTCCAAATCCTGGTTTCGTGAGATCAGAACGCGGAGAGACTAAATGCAGATAGAGCTCCGAACTCTGCATTTATAAACCCAAGGGGAGGGGAGGGGGGGTATTAGGGAGGGTGGTGTTGGGGAGGAGGAGGGGGGAGGTGGGGAGGGAGCCTCACTTAGAAACCAGCCCTTCTTGCACACCGCCTATCGGATCTCACAGTCTCCCGTCCAATGATTTCCTCATAGACACCACTGTCTCATACCAACCGACCTTACAAATAGTTAATGGGTTCTGTAACCAAACAGCTCCCTCCTTTGCGTTTGACAGAAACAAGCAAACAGGCAGAAAATAAACAAAAAAAAAATACGCGATTTCGTGTAATCAAAGGAAATTAACGCCAGTTAACAGACAAGAATTGAATCCAAATTGGAACATGAGTTGTTTTTAGTCTGGACTTGTGACCAGCACAGAGAAGTTATGGAGATGATCAGAGGGTAGTTCAATCTGTCCTTATCGCCCCTTCAAACCGTCTCCTGACCCCGGGGCTGTGTCCACCCCTGTCCACCCTACCACCCCTCGCCCCTCCTGCAACCCTCCCTCACATCCCCTGCCCACCCTCGCTCGTCACCGCCGACTCCCTTCTTTCCGCGGGCACTTTATTTCAGCACAAGCTGTGGCGGACAGCTCATCTCAGCTTTCCGCTTCAGAGGGGAGAGACTGTTGGCACGCTGGCGAGCGGATCCGCGGGAGAGCCACCCCCCTCCCCCCCCCCCCCCCCCCCCC
>NC_057720.1:88952239-88952517 GCF_004010195.1 Chiloscyllium plagiosum | reverse complement strand
AAAATACTGGCTCTGATCTCCAGCATCTGCAGCCCTCACTTTCTCTCTAAAATACTGGCAAGCCAGGCAGTGGCTCACCCCACCCAGCCCTTCCCAGAGAGAGAGAGAGAGAGAGAGCTTTAGTAGCTGCTGCACAAACCTGTCCTCTACCTGTCACTCAGTCACCTTCCCCGGACGGAATCAGTTACATCCATCATTTTATCTAGGTAAAAACATTCTATCTATCTATCTATCTATCTATCTATCTATCTATCTATCTATCTATCTATCTATCTATC